>NC_063048.1:38615937-38915937 GCF_018812025.1 Megalobrama amblycephala | reverse complement strand
CCATGGACTGGGCGGGTTTGTTGTCGGACTCAGTCTCGCTGAAAACATGTAGTCCAAGGGCCTCCAATGATGCCTTGTGTGGTTTGTTCTTCTGCCTTTTGCCATGGAACACATCTTCAGTCGTCTTCATGAAGCCTTTACATGGTCTCAGAATAGAGGGTCGGCCATTCTCTAGCACACTTGTCTTGAATGCACTCACATCTGGTTTGTGTGCATTTCCTAGGCACACGTCTCCTACCAAGACCCATCCCAAATCCAGTCTTTGTGCAAAGGGGGCGTCGTGAGGTCCGCTCACCTGCTGTCGGACTTTATGGACTCTCACAATGTCTCTGCCTAGCAAGAGAAGGATTTCCGCCTTGGGGTCGAGTTTTGGTATGTGTGCCGCTACACTTCGTAGATGTGGATGATGATGGGCTGCATCAGGCGTCGGTATTTCAGAGCGATCAATGAGAATGTCATTACACTCAATTAGCGGCGGTAGCAACAGACTAGTCTTCCCATCAAGCGATTCTACCTGGAAACCCTCTGCCTTCCTACCGGATGTCTCAACCAATCCGGCACAGGTCTTCAGTGCATAGGGGAATGGTTGGCCCTTGATGTTGAAAAGCTCAAAAAACTCTGAACGCACCAGCGAACGGTTACTTTGATCATCCAAAATAACGTACATGTTGGTTGCCTTTTCACGTTGACCTTGAGGGTATATTCGTACCAAACAGATCTTCGAGCAGGATCTTGCGGTACGACCTGGACCACATACTTGGGTGCAGTGCGAGGAGATGGCTGTGCTGTCGCTAACATGTTCCTCTTCCTCCCCGCCATTGTCTGGTGGGGGTGTAGGCCTCCTGTAAACTTGAAGTGGTGGACCTGGATGCATAGCAGCATGATGTCGCTCGCTGTTGCATTCCAGACACTTTACTGCTGCTTTACAGTCTCTTGCTAGATGACTAACTGATATACAGCACTTAAAACAAATTCCATTCTCCTTCAGAATGCTCTTTCTTTCTTCAAGAGACTTCCCTCTAAATACTCTGCATTTCCTTAGCGAATGTGGTTTGTTGTGAATGGGACAGTTTTTCTCTGGCCCACCGAGCCTTCTCTCAGGTGAGTTCGCAGGTGGGTCTTTACTTGAAGAGATGTTTGTCTTGTGAACGGATATTCTTCCTCTATAATTATTTAAGACTACCCTGTCTGATTTCGGTCCGTTATTGCTGGCATATAAAAGGATGAAACTGGGATCGTTCCTCCGCTGTGCTTCGTCGCAGATGAAATCGGCAAAGTAATCAAATGGAGGGAAGTAGCCATTATTGTCTTCCTTAAATTTTGAGCCAACTGAGAGCCATTTCTCCTGTAGCCCATGAGGGAGTTTCTCCACGATGGGCCCAATGCCTCTGGCGGTATCCAAGTAGGCCAATCCTGTGAGGTAACCTTCTTCTCTGGCACCCTGGATTTCCATAAGAAGATCGCCTAAGTCTCTCAGCTTCCCGTAATCTTTAGCTGATATTCTTGGGAATTCATCCAATCTCTTAAAAAGAGACTTCTCCATTATTTCAGGTGCAGCGTAGCACTCCTGGAGGCGATCCCAGGCCTTTTTAAGTGCTACATCTGGGTTCCCGACATGCACAGAGCGAATCCTTTTGATATGTTTCATGGACTCTGGTCCGAGCCATTTAATCAGCAAATCTAACATTTCAGTGGAGGTGAGTCCTAAGCCTTCAGTAGCATCGCTAAAGGATGACTGCCATGCTAAATAATTTTCAGGTTTATCATCGAATCGGTAGAGACTTGTACTCACTAAATCACGACGAGCCAGGTATCGTGCCAGGTGTTCTGTTTCAGGTATTACACTTGAGATGGGTGATGCATACACAGGCACGTATGATGATGCTGTTGCTTTAAGTGGTGATTTGTGAGGATGTTGTGGTGTCTTGGGTTTTGCGGGGTGTCCGCTGTCTCTAGCAGGTGTTGTGTGAAGTCCGCCGCCTCTAAAGGGTGATGCATGACATCCATATCTTACCAGACCCGCATGACCTCCAATAAGTGGTGTACTACTTTTGGTTTCATTCTTGAATTTAGCATGGTTGCTGAAAAATGGCTTTGCAGGCGCTGTATTATACGCAGATGGTCTGTTAAGGGTTTTTTTTACACCTCTTCTTGCCCATCCACTAACTGTAGTTTGCTTTCTACTGGAGGATTCCATGTGACATAGCTCCCTTCTGACAATGTTACCTCAGGTAATGTCGCATGTGCAGATGGTTGAGTTTGTGGTACGTTATGTCCAGCTTGTGCTTCAACATATTCATTAGTGCGCGTTTCAATTTCATTTTGTAAATTTGCTTGAGAAGATACATCAGTCTTGATTGAACCTTCTATATCTAGCTCGGCTGCTTCTAATGCTTCAGCTTGGGCAATAGCCGCAGCTGCCTCTCTTTGAAGTTCATGTGCGCCTAATTCGGCTTCCAGCTTTGCTTTTCCTAATTGTAGCTCTGCTTCCCTCTCTGCCCTTTGTACCTTCAGCTTCGCTTCTTTCTCGGCAAACGCTGCTCGTGCTTTCGCCGCCTCTGCTTTAGCGCGCGCCTTTACTGCCGCGCTCGACGCTGACGAATGAGAGCTCTTTGATCTCCTTGTGCGCGTAGAAGCATTGTCATTCCTTTCTGATTCCATTTTAATCTTTCTTGCTTCTCACGACGTTGGAACTTCAGCTGGATTACACTTTTCTCACTGTACTGTTCTCGCTGAGGTGTAACAACTCCAACTAAACAGTGAGCTAAACTCTCTCTATTCATGAACATGAAGAAATCCTGAATTCTTGTATGCAGATTTATTTTCTTCACATCGTACTGAATCCATACATATGAAATGAATGACCAAAACGAGAGAGTGAGAACTAGAAAACAAACAGCAAAATACTGTAATTAGCTAAGCCATTTAGCTTTCATAAACATTACTTTTACAGCACAAAATCAAATGCTTAAAAGTTAACTTAGTCAGAACAAAGATTATATACATACAAGTGATGCTTCTGCTGGGGAATCAACGTGCAGGAAGAATTTTCTCTGAAGAAGACGTTTTTTTTTTTTTTTTTTTTTCTTTTCCTTCCGGTATTAGCTCAGTAAACAACCGTCAAAATAAAAGTCTCCATGAAACTGAAAGTATACCAAATTAAAAGCATAAAATTTAAACTTAAATGCCTGAAAGGCAGAACAAAAAATATCCACTACTGACAAACGGTAAGCTAAGTGTCTACCTTACTTCCAAAATGTATTTTTGAGTAGATCCTTTACTTTTACCAAGCAGTCAATGTTCAATGAATGATATCTTTTCAGATTTCTGTACTGAAGCCATAACTTCCCCTATATACCTATGAGATTGTTCTCCATGAATTGTTTTTATAAAGTAGCACACAACTGATAAAAAGGTAAATTGATTTGTATGTCTACAAAACTTAAACTGATACTTTACTTTGAGCACTGATTAACCTCCTAACAATACACTTTTCAGATTTATGCAACAAATCAATGTTTCCAAGGTCCACAAATGCCTATAAATATCCACTACTGGCAAAAAGGTAAGCTAACACTGTCTACATTATTTCCAAATTGTTTTGTGTAAATCCTGTACCTTGAAGCGGTTCATGTTCAATGAATGTAATCTTTGCAGATTTCTGAAATGCACTGAAGTCATGCCTTCCTCCATATACCCATAATGAGATTCTGTACTCCATTTATAAAACCGTGCACAACTGACAAAAAGGTAGATTTAATTGTATAATGTCTACAAAACTTAAACGGACACTTTACTTCAAGCACTAAATAACCTACTAACAATACACTTTTCAGATTTGTGCAACAAATAAATATTTCCAAGGTCCACAAACTCATACAAATGTCCACTACTGGTAAAAAGGTAAGTGTCTACATTACTTCCAAAATGTATTTTTTGTGTAAATCCTTTACTTTTACCAAGCAGTCCATATTCAATGAATGCTATCTTTTCAGATTTCTGAACTGAAGCCTTAACCTCCTCTATATACCCATGAGATTGTTCTCCAGGAATTTTTATAAAGCAGCACAAAACTGATAAAAAGGTAAATTTAATTGTATAATGTCTACAAAGCTTAAACTGATACTTTACTCTGAGCACTGATTAACCTACTAACAAATACACTTTTCAGATTTGTGCAACAACTCAATGATATTATAAGGTCCGCAAACTCTTATTCAAATGTCTACTTAAAAAAAAAAAAAAAAAAAAAAAAAAAAAAAAAAAAGGTAAGGTAAGCTTATTAACACTTTTCTACATTAATTGCAAAATGTTAACCCCTAAAATGTAAACCCTTGACTTTACATTCATTGAACATGATCTACTTTAATCTCTGCAGATGTCTAAAATGAACTGAAGTCATAACTTCCTCAATATACCAATGACAAGATTTTCTGCTCTATGAACTTCTATAAAAGAGGTGCACAACTGACAAAAAGGTAAAGTAAATTGTATAATGTCTACAAAACTTAAACTGACATTTTACTTCAAGCACTAAATAACCTACTAATTAATCTACTAATGGTACACTTGCAGATTTGTGCTGCAACTCTACTACTGTTATTCTGAAGTCTACAAACTCCTATACAAATGTCCACTACTGACAAAAAGGTAAGCTAACAGTGTCTACATCAGATGCAAAATATTGGATTGTGTAAACCCTTCACTTATGAAGATCAATGTTTATCAAATGTAATATATTAAAATTTCTGAAATGCACTGGTCATAACTTTCTCCATATACCCATCACAAGATTGTGATGCTTTGCTTTACGAATTCCTATAAAGTGTACAACTGATAAAAATGTAAAGTTCATTTCATGTCTGTAAATCTGAAATTGGTGTTTTTTCCTTCAAGCACAGATCCATCTACTAATGGTACACTTTCAGATTTGTGCACTAATATATTATATTCTGAGGTCCACAAACTTCTAAACAAATGTCCACTACTAACAAAAAGGTAAGCTAACAGACTGTCTACATTATTTGTAAAATGTTTTGTGAAGCCTTGACTTTTTTTTTTTGTTTGTTTTGTTTTTTTTTTGTTCAGTGAATGTGAATTTTCAGATTCCTGAAATGCACTGAAGTCATTACTTCTCCATATACCATCATAAGATTCTCTGCTCCATGAACTCCTATAAAGAAGTGTAAAACTGATTAAAAAGGTATTGTACAATTTAATATATTCCAAGTTGTTGCTGAAAAAATAATTTTGTAATAACTTTTATAGCTTTCCCCTCTTACTAATCAACAGCAACGTCAACTTTCAATTCACAAAATGTCCTAAAAGAACTCTAAACTGATGCAGGCAGTCAACAGTCCGTGATGTTATTTTAAAAATGAATACATAATCTCCACAGTAACAATGTTGAATGGATGGCATGTACTATATTTGGCCTATGTATACTTGCTTAAATATGTGCCAGCCAAAGGAGGATGGCCTGCCCCTGCTGAGTCTGGTTCCTCCCAAGGTTTCTTCCATTACCACTCTGCTGATTATGCTCCACAACTATGTCCATGATGTCTTATTATTTTGCCCATGATGTTCCACCTTACGATCTATGGGAGTTTTTCCTTGCCACTGTCGCCTTTTGGCTTGCTCACTGGGGTTTAAGGCACAATTTTATGTGTAAAGAATGTAATAAAAACACATTGATTCAACTTGGTCTCTAGTTATATACCATTTACTCTATCAAATTCCTCTGTGTTGAATGTATGTAGACACTACTTGGTGTATTAATTGCACGTCCTACACATTAACTTGGTGCCTTTTATAAAAGTAGTTCATAAA
Organism: Megalobrama amblycephala; assembly: GCF_018812025.1. Taxonomy (NCBI): domain Eukaryota; kingdom Metazoa; phylum Chordata; class Actinopteri; order Cypriniformes; family Xenocyprididae; genus Megalobrama; species Megalobrama amblycephala. The sequence continues at coordinate 38,910,108 of NC_063048.1, read as the reverse complement.
AGTGGTCCTTACAGGGTAGAACATTTAAATGATTTTCATTTCATTTGTAGTAGGCTGTTAAAGTAATTTTATTTGGAAATGCTAAAATGAGTAAGTGATTGTCTTTAGGACAGCAGTTAAAATATTGACCCACCTGAATGGTTATGAACTTGTAGTATTTCTTGCATGGAAAGTATACTTTACACTTAGGAATAAAATGTATAATTGTGTTTGATCAGTGATGCTATCCTTGGAACAAAATTATGTAATTTGCCAAAGTGGCCATGGGAAATGGTTGATCCTTTGACTACACGTTGGTGTTATTTAAAGTATTTTTTTATTTCTAACATGGCATATACAAAAGCCAGAGCAACTAACAAAATGGGTTTACTTTGAAGACCACCAACATCTAACCATACCCTTTTGCTCTCTATTTTACACACAATGCCAAAAAGAGATATGAAGATAAGACTTATCACACTAAGATGGAGTATTTAACTACAGGAACTTAACCAATTTATGTCAAGTCTGACTTTTAATAATTCTGTTTGCAATGTAAGCAAAAACTGTTTAAAAAATGACCAGAAGCTAAGATGAAAATAGAAATAAGACTAGTACAATACTTACTGGGATAATAAAGGAATTGAAATGACACGGTACAAACAATTTTAATAAGCCCCACATGGGACTCAAACCCACAGTCTATGGATCTGGTTACTGACACTCAAGTCATTGCGACACTGGGTAGACGCTTACACGTGCCTGTCAAGCTACAGTAGACTATGTAAGAATGAACTCAAAGCTTTTATTAAAAAACAAACAAAAAAAAACCGCATGTTATACTTAACTTTAATTTAGATCATTATGTAGTTCAACGTGCTGTAGCTGCAGAGCAAAATAAGCAGAAATTGAAATAACATGGAAAACAGCTAGTTCAGAATTACAGGTGAGAATAAACTCAATGTAGAGAAGTTTAAATGAAAATGAACAGTGTGAATGTAAACAGCACAGCAAACAGAGCAGCACTGCAAGCAGAGCAGCACTGCAAACAAAACAGCACAGAAAGCTGAGCAACACAGCAAGCAGAGCAACACTGCAAACAGAAGCACACCAAGCAGAGCAGAATATCAAACAGAGCAGCACTGCAAACAGCATTTCAAGCACTCAAATGTCTTGAGTTTCAGAAATTGAATGTACACGAAAGACAGCTGGTTCAAAAGTAGAGGTAAGAGTGAGCTCAAAATGACCAGAAGCTGAGATGAAAATGAACACAGAATTAACAAAAATAGATTTATCTCTAATTAAAAGAAGAAAGACTACTAAAATACTTATTGGGATAATAAAGGAATTGAAATGACAACATTACAAACAATTTTATAAAGTTGCCCCAGACGGGACTCGAACCCACAGTCTCTTTGTCATGTGTCTGTCACTCAACACTTTGCGCCACTGGACAGCAGTGTCACGCAGTTGTTGGAGTTCAGTAGTTCATGAGAATGAACTCACAATGAAGAATTTTTATAAAAATGCACCATATGTTACATTTATAAATTTTAGTTTAGATCATTCTCAGAAACATTCAATATCAGGAACAGAAGCAATTTGTACAAAATAACCAATTAGCATGCTAAGCTAATTAGCATAAGACAACAAACACAAGCAAGGTCAAATTCAGAGAGGAATATCTCAGGAACGGTAGGGAACATCAAAAATCCGTTCAGTCATTACTGTGCAGCTCGGTCCAAAGATCACCTGAGCTGATTTTGGACAAAATTTAACAAAATTTGTAGGAGGAGTAGCGAAAAAACTGTTTTTCATTTATTTCAATATGGCGGACAGGTACATTTAAGGAAAATGACAAATGACACATTGTCGGAATCGGCATAAGCCAGGGAATAAAATGACATGAAGCATACACATTTTGGAAAATGTTTTCAAAAGTTATAAGCATTTTTGAAATAATCCTTACATCTGTGGAACAATAGGTGGCGCTGTGTTGAAACTTCTTAGGTACCTGCAGGACCTTCTAAAGGTCATACGTACCAATTTTGGTGAAGATATGTCAAATTGTTTAAAAGATATTGCAATTTATGACAAAATTCAAAATGGCGGACATGCGTATCATCTGATGTTGACAAAATCTATATCCTCGGATTCGGCATGGCCCAAGGAATCTATAGACACCAAGATCTTGATTTTCTGACAAACTCTTCAAAAGTTATTGGCCAAAAGAGCCATTTTTCAGATCTCATGAACTGTAGGTGGCGCTGTTCCCAAATTTGGCATGGAACCTCAGATCATGGTCCTGATCAAGAGTACCAATTTTTGTTTCGATTGCTCAAAGTTTGGCCGAGATACAGCCTCTATAGCAATTTCGGGTCGACCTCGTTAACTTCATGACAACATAACTTTTGAACAAAGATGAATACAAAAAATCTGTTCAGTCATTTCTGTGCAGCTCAGACCAAAGATCATCTGATCAAAGTTTGGACAAAATTGGACAAATTTTGAAGGAGGAGTAGCGAAAAAACGGACTACTGTACTTTTCAAAATGGCTGCTACTGTAATGGGCGGAGACTTAATGTAAGAATTTGAATAGAATCAGCATGAAGAGACAAATCAGATGTACTAAATTGTATTTTTCTAGAGCAAATGGTTCAAAAGTTATAACCTTTAGAATGTTGAATTTTTGAACTGGTGGTGGCGCTATAGAGTTGGTCCTAGAGACTCCAAAATTGGTCAGATTTCTAGACATGACCATCACTACAAGTGTGCCAAATTTCATCATTTTCTCATGTTCCGTTGATAGGGCTGCCATAGACTCCCATTCGGGAGGAAGAATAATAATAATAAAAGGGAAACGTACAATTACAATAGGGGCTACAGCCCCTTTGGGGCTTGGCCCCTAATAATAATAATAAAACTAACAGATACAATAGGGGCTATAGCACCTTCGGTGCTTAGCCCCTAATAATAATAATAAAACTAACAGATACAATAGGGGCTATAGCACCTTCGGTGCTTAGCCCCTAATAATAATAAAACTAACAGATACAATAGGGGCTATAGCACCTTCGGTGCTTAGCCCCTAAATATAGCTTCAAGCAGCAATTCGGGGCCAAGCCCCAGAAGGGGCAGTAGCGCAATACGGAGCAGGAAGAGCAAAAACAGCAGAAATTGTACGTACATGCAAAACAGCTGGTTCAGAAGGACAGGTGGAAATGAAATGAAAATCAATAGAAGTTCAGATGAGAATGAACACGGAATGAACTAAAAACACTTGTATCTCATTCAAGAGGAATAAAGATTAGTACAATGCTTATTTGTATAAAAAAGGTATCAAAATGACTCATTACACACAATTATATAAAGGCACACCACATGGGATTCGAACCCACGACCTTCGGGTCCAATGTCCATTTCTCATCCCATTGCACCACTGTGCAGGTGAATGTTGGCACACCTGCCGAAGTTCATTAGTTCATGTGAAAATGAACTCAAAATGAAGAATTTTTATAAAACTGCACTGAATGTTATATTTAATAACTACTTTAGATCATTCTGCAGCTCATCATGCTGTAGCGCAATACAGAGCAGGAAGAGGAAAACAGCAGAAAATGAACAAACATGAAACAGCTGGTTCAGAATTACGGGCGAGAATGAACTCAGAATGTACAGAAGCTTAAATGAAAATGAATATAGAATTAATAAAAATAGATTAATTTCTAATTAAAAGAAGAAAGACTAGTACAATACTTGTTTGGATAATAAAGGAATTGAAATGACAACATTACAAACAGTTTTATAAAGTTGACCCACACGGGACTCAAACCCACAGTCTCTGGATCATGTGTCTATCACTCAACTCTTTGCACCACTGGGCAGGCAGTGTCACACAGCTGTCGAAGTTTAGTAGTTCATGAGAATGAACTCACAATCAAGAATTTTTATAAAAATGCACCATATGTTATATTTATAAATTTTAGTTTAGATCATTCACAGAAACATTCCATATTAACTGATCAAGTGTACCAATTTTTGTTTCGATTGTCAGTCATTTCTGTGCAGCTCAGATCAAAGATCATCTGATCAAACTTTGGACAAAATTTGGAGGAGTAGCGAAAAAACGGATTACTGTACTTTTCAAAATGGCTGCTACTGTAATGGGCGGAGACTTAATGTAATATGTTGAATAGCATCAGCATGAAGAGCCAAATCAGATGTACTAAATTACATTTTTCTAGAGCAAATGGTTTAAATGTTATAACCTTTAGAATGTTGAATTTTTGAACTGGTGGTGGCGTTGGTCCTAGAGACTCCACAATTGGTCAGATTTCTAGACATGACCATCACTACAAGTGTGCAAAATTTCATCATTTTCTCATGTTCCGTTGATAGGGCTGCCATAGACTCCCATTGGGGAGGAATAATAATAATAATAATAATAAATATAGCTGCAAGCAGCAATTACGGGGCCAAGCACAAAACGGCACAAGAAGCCAGCCAACATGGCTGTGAGCATCAGACCAAATGCAACAGTGAGCAATTAAAGACCTATTAAGATCATTTTAGGCAAAAGAGCTGAAAAATGATCAAAAATGAGGATTTACTGGTTCATCACTTTTGACCAATAGGTGGCGCTGTGACCAAATCAATGTGGTATGGTCAGAGTGAGGTGACAATGACACTTGCAAAGTTTGGTGTCAATATGTCAAAGCATTGCAGAGATACAGCTTCAAGAGTCGTTTTTGCATCATGCCTCAAATTCTTTGCTCTGGTATACGAAAACAGTTTTACGTATCGACTTGAAATCCATAACTTTTTGTCAGCATGGTCTGAAGATGACACATTTCAATTTTGGTGAAAATCAGAGCAACGGTGTAGGAGGAGTTCGAAAAAGTAGGTTTTTAAAGAAAAACAATATGGCGGACAGGACGTTTAGCTGACTATGGCAAATTTGATATCTATGTTCTCAGCATAACCCAAGGACTCTACAGAGACCAGTTTCATTACAATTGGTTAATATAGACAAAAGTTATTAGCATTTTTGTAAATTTTGGTATAACTTTTGACCACAAGGTGGCGCTGGTCCGAAACTTCTCAGGCTCCTTCAGGGCATTGTGTTGATGACCCATACCGAGTTTCGTAATGATACGCTAATGCGTTCGTAAAATACAGCATTTTAGCACAAAATTCAAAATGGCCGACGGCCAAAATGGCCGAAGTGGGACGATTGGATATCATTCGACTCGGCATGATTCCCCGAATCCAACGAGACCAAATTTATGATTTTTGGACAAACCCATCAGAAGTTATAAGCAAAAATACCCATTTTTCATATCTCCGCACCAGTAGGTGGCGCTGCGCCGAAACGCTGCATGGTGCCTCAGGACATGCTTGTGATGACATGTACCAAGTTTGGTCTGAATATGATAAAGTGTTGCAGAGATACAGCCTTACTTCTATTTTCACAAGCACTACGTACAATTCGTTCGTGTGTTTTTCGAAACGGTTTGAGCAATCGACTTGAATTCCATAACTTTTTGTCAGCATGGTCTGAAGATGATCTGGTTCAATTTTTGTGAAAATCGGAGTAACGGCCTAGGAGGAGTTCGAAAAAGTATGTTTTTCAGAAAATTCAATATTGCGGAAAAATTTTCATGACGGAAAATGACGTCATAGGGTGCGATCGATTCGGCTTGACCCAAGGAATCAGAGGAAAAAAGAATTTTGTTTCTAGCCCTTACGGTTCAAAAGTTATTAACATAAACATAAGTGCAAATTTGGACAGCTGGTGGCGCTAGAGGGATTGAGTTAGAGACTCCAAATTTGCTATGGACATAGCTCAGACTGTCCTCTAACTGTGTGCCAAATTTCATAACTTTCCCGCAAGCGGTTCTATGGGCTGCCATAGACTTCAAGAGCGGAAGAAGAATAATAATAAATATAGCTGCAAGCAGCAATTACGGGGCCAAGCACAAAAACGGCACAAGAAGCCAGCCAACATGGCTGGGAGCATCAGACCAACAGCAGCAGTGAGCAATTAGAAAAAAAAAGTTATTAGCATTTTTGTCAATTTTCTTACAACTTTTGACCACAAGGTGGCGCTGGTCCGAACCTTCTCAGGCTCCTTCAGAGCATTATCCTGATGACCCATACCAAATTTATGAATTTTGGTCAAACCCATCAGAAGTTATAAGCAAAAATAGCCATTTTTCATATCTCCACTCCAGTAGGTGGCGCTGCGCTGAAACTCTGTATAATGCCTCAGGTCATGCTTGTGATGACAGGTACCAAGTTTGGTCTGAATATGTCAAAGCATTGTAGAGATACAGCTTCAAGAGTAATTTTTGCATCATGCCTCAAATTCTTTGCTCCGGTATACGAAAACGGTTTGACTTATCGACTTGAAATCCATAACTTTTGGTTGGCATGGTCTGAAGATGATACGGTTCAATTTTGGTGAAAATCGGAGCAACGGTCTAGGAGGAGTTCGAAAAAGTAGGTTTTTAAAGAAAAACTATACAGCGGACAGGCAGTTCAGCTAACTATGGCAAATTTGATATCAATGTTCTCAGCATGACCCACGGAATCTACTGAGACCAGTTTCATTACAATCGGTTAATATAGACAAAAGTTATTAGCATTTTTGTAAATTTCATTATAACTTTTGACCACAAGGTGGCGCTGGTCCGAAACTTCTTAGACTCCTTCAGGGCATTGTGCTGATGACCCATACCAAGTTTTGTAAAGATACGCCAATGCGTTTGTAAAATACAGCATTTTAGCACAAAATTCAAAATGGTCGACAGCCAAAATGTCTGATATGGGAAAATTGGGAATCATTCGACTCGACATGATGCCCCGAATCCAACGAGTCCACATTTTTGATTTTTGGACAAACCCATCAGAAGTTATAAGCAAAAATATAAATTTTTCATATCTCCGCACCACTAGGTGGCACTGCGCCGAAACACTGCATGATGCCTCAGGTCATGCATGTGATGACATGTACCAAGTTTGTTTTGAATACGATAAAGCGTTGCGGAGATACAGCCTTATGTCTATTTTCGCAAGCACTACGCACAATTCGTTTGCGTGTTTTTCGAAAACGGTTTGAGGAATCGACTTGAATTCCATAACTTTTGTCGGCATGGTCTGAAGATGATCTGGTTCAATTTTCGTGAAAATTGGAGTAACGGCCTAGGAGGAGTTCGAAAAAGTACGTTTTTCAGAAAATTCAAAATGGCGGAAAAATTTTCATGACGGAAAATGACGTCATATGGTGCAATCGATTCGTCTTGACCCAAGGAATCAGAGGAAAAAAGAATTTTGTTTCTAGCCCTTATGGTTCAAAAGTTATTAACATAAACATAAGTGCAAATTTGGACAGCTGGTGGCGCTAGAGGGATTGAGTTAGAGACTCCAAATTTGCTATGGACATAGATCAGACTGTCCTCTAACTGTGTGCCAAATTTCATAACTTTCCCACAAACGGTTCTATGGGCTGCCATAGACTTCAAGAGCCGAAGAAGAAGAAGAAGAAGAAGAATAAAAAAAAAGAAATCTAACGGATACAATAGGTGCCTCCGCACCTTCGGTGCTTGGCCCCTAAATATAGTTGCAAGCATCAATTACGGGGCCAAGCACAAAAACAGCACAAGAAGCCAGCCAACATGGCTGGGAGCATCAGACCAACAGCAGCAGTGAGCAATTAGAAAAAAAAGTTATTAGCATTTTTGTCAATTTTGTTATAACTTTTGACCACAAGGTGGCGCTGGTCCGAAACTTCTCAGGCTCCTTCAGGGCATTGTCCTGATGACCCATACCAAATTTGTGAATTTTGGTCAAACCCATCAGAAGTTATAAGCAAAAATAACCATTTTTCATATCTCCACTCCAGTAGGTGGCGCTGCCCCGAAACACTGTATCATGCCTCAGGTCATGCTTGTGATGACACGTACCAAGTTTGGTCTGAATATGTTAAAGCAATGTAGAGATACAGCTTCAAGAGTAATTTTTGCAGCATATCTCAAATTCTTTGCTCCGGTATACGAAAACGGTTTGACTTATCGACTTGAAATCCATAACTTTTTGTCAGCATCGTCTGAAGATGGTCTGGTTCAATTTTGGTGAAAATCGGAGCAACGGTCTAGGAGGAGTTCGAAAAAGTAGGTTTTTAAAGAAAAACAATATGGCGGACAGGAAGTTCAGCTGACTATGGCAAATTTGATATCTATGTTCTCAGCATGACCCAAGGAATCTACTGAGACAAGCTCCATTACAATCGGTCAATATAGTCAAAAGTTATTAGCATTTTTGTAAATTTCATTATAACTTTTGACAACAAGGTGGCGCTGGTCCGAAACTTCTCAGGCTCCTTCAGGGCATTGTCCTGATGACCCATACCAAATTTGTGAATTTTGGTCAAACCCATCAGAAGTTATAAGCAAAAATAATTTTTCATATCTCCACTCCAGTAGGTGGCGCTGCGCCGAAACACTGTATCTTGCCTCAGGTCATGCTTGTGATGACACGTACCAAGTTTGGTCTGAATATGTTAAAGCATTGTAGAGATACAGCTTCAAGAGTAATTTTTGCAGCATATCTCAAATTCTTTGCTCCGGTATACGAAAACGGTTTGACTTATCGACTTGAAATCCATAACTTTTTGTCAGCATGGTCTGAAGATGACACGGTTCAATTTTGGTGAAAATCGGAGCAAAGGTCTAGGAGGAGTTCGAAAAAGTAGGTTTTTAAAGAAAAACAATATGACGGACAGGAAGTTCAGTTGACTATGGCAAATTTGATATCTATGTTCTCAGCATGACCCAAGGAATCTACTGAGACAAGTTCCATTACAATCGGTCAATATAGTCAAAAGTTATTAGCATTTTTGTAAATCTTGTTATAACTTTTGACCACAAGGTGGCGCAGTGCTGAAACTTCTCAGGCTCCTTCAGGGTATTGTGCTGGGGACCCATACCGAGTTTCGTAACGATACGCTAATGCGTTCGTAAAATACAGCATTTTAGCACGAAATTCAAAATAACCGACGGCCAAAATGTCCGATATGGGAAAATTGGATATCATTTGACTCGGCATGATACCCCGAATCCAACAAGACCAAATTTATGATTTTTGGACAAACCCATCAGAAGTTATAAGCAAAAATATCCATTTTTCATATCTCCGCACCAGTAGGTGGTGCTGAGCCGAAACACTGCATGCTGCCTCAGGTAATGCTTGTGAAGACATGTACCAAGTTTGGTCTGAATATGATAAAGTGTTGCAGAGATACAGCCTTACTTCTATTTTCGCAAGCGCTATGTACAATTCGTTCGTTTGTTTTTCGAAAACGGTTTGAGCAATCGACTTGAATTCCATAACTTTTTGTCAAAATGGTCTGAAGATGATCTGGTTCAATTTTCATGAAAATCGGACTCACAGCCTAGGAGGAGTTCGAAAAAGTAGGTTTTTCAGAAAATTCAAATGGCGGAAAAATTTTCATGACGGAAAATGACGTCATATGATGCAATCGATTCGTCTTGACCCAAGGAATCATAGGAAAAAAATAATTTTGTTTCTAGCCCTTATGGTTCAAAAGTTATTAGCATAAACATAAGTGCAACTTTGAACAGCTGGTGGCGCTAGAGGGATTGAGTTAGAGACTCCAAATTTGCTATGGACAAAGGTCATTCTGTCCTCTAACTGTGTGCCAAATTTCACAACTTTCCCGCAAGCGGTTCTATGGGCTGCCATAGACTTCAAGAGCGGAAGAAGAAGAAGAAGAAGAAGAAGAATAAGCGTACGGAACGCCAACAATAACAATAGGTGCCTAAGCACCTTCGGTGCTTGGCCCCTAAATATAGCTGCAAGCAGCAATTACGGGGCCAAGCAAAAAAGGGACAACAATCCAGCCAACATGGCTGGGAGCATTAGGCCAACTGCAACAGTGAGCAATTAAAGACCTATTACGATCATTTAAGGCAAAAGAGTTGGAAAATGATATATACAGTCAGTAATAAAGATTTACTGGTTTATCACTTTCGACCAATAGGTGGCGCTGTGACCAAATGAATNATAAAGATCTACTGGTTTATCAGTGATCAATAGGTGGTGCTGTGACCAAAGTAATGCGGTATGGTCAGAGAGAGGTAAAGATCACACTTGGTAAGGATATGACTCTTGTGGAAATAAGTTAAGTAGATCAAAAGTTATAACTATATGAGAAAAAAATCAAGGTGGTGCTGTGTTGAAACTTCTCAGGCTTCTTCAGGTCCTTATGCTGATGATCCATATTGAGCTTAGTAACAATATGCCAGTGTGTTCATAAAATATGGATTTTTTGCTGAAAATGTGCAAGGAAAATGGCAGGTATGGGAAAATCTGATATCATTGGACATGGCATGATGTTCTGAATTTAACAAGCCAACAATTAGGATTTTTGGATAAACCTATGTGAAGCTATATGCAAAAATAGCAATTTTTTGTAAATCCAAAGTAGGTGGTGCTGCATCAAAACTCAGCATGTAGGCTCTGGTCTTACTTGGGATGATTTGTACGAAGTTTGGTCAGAATATGATAAAGTATTGCAATGATATAGCCATGTGTCTAAACTGGGTGCTGTGCGTTAAAGTGATGTGTGTGTTATTTGAGAATAGTTTGACTTAACAAGAAGCGTTTGCTAATTTTTAGTCAGAATGGACTGATGATGAGTTGATGTGATTTTCATGACAATCAAATGAAGTATGTAGGTCGAGTTAGAAAAAAACAGTTTTTTGGCAACGTCAACATGGCGGACAAATTATAAGTTGAAACCTAGCATGGATGATATCGTTGGACTCAGCAGGGAGTCAGGAGTCTAAGGACATGACTTTTTTGAAAATAAGTTGACCACTCTTAAAGTGATAAGCATTAGAATATTTTATTTTACCAGTAGGTGGCGCTGGTGTGAAAAGTGTCAGGCTTGTTAAAGGCATGGTGCTGATGATCTTTACCAAGTTGTGTGTTGATACGTTAATTTGTTAAGAAAATGCAGCATTTTAGCCAGAAACGCAAAATTATCGACGGCCAAAATGGCTGATATGGTAAGAATGGTTATCATTTGACTTAGCATGGTGCCTCGAATCTGACATGACCACATTTATAGTCAGAGTGAGGAAACAATGATGCTCGCTAAGGATACGACTCCAATGAAAATAAGACTGTTCGAAGAAAAGTTATAAGCATGTGGAAAAAACAGTAGGTGGCGGTGGTTTGAAATTTCTTAGGCTATTTCGGGGCGTAAACATAAAGTTGTGGTTTATAGCAGTGTAAATGGTAGTGGGGAAAGTAATGGTATGTGTTTGATTGTCAAAATGAGTGGTGTATTTTGTTGGGGGGGGTGGGGGGTAGCTAATGCCACAAAATGCAAATAAATCAGTTACACCTCTCTTAATACAATATTTCTATAGCAACGTTATATTTATTCAAAGTTGAAACAAAATCTATGGCTGTGGTCAAAGTAGATATGTTTTGTAGTGTGCCTATTTGTGTGTAGTGGCAATGTGTAAATATAGTGGGGTTATTGTACAAAAATGGTCTTGTTTCATTTCCTAGATTTTACTGAAATATTATACTTGGAAAACTTTGTAGGAAGACAATTTTTTTTTTTGCATATTTTAATAGGAAACAATGTGTTTTTTGAACAATTAAACCTTCCTGAGCCATGAATGTGGCAAATGTGATTTTTTTTAATTAATACTAACATTCCAAATGCAAGTGAAGTTTTTTTGTGCACAGTCACGTATAGAGGAAAAGTGCTTTATTTAGAGGTCAGAAACAGGTTGTTGTACCATTTTGAATACAATAATGTATGCATAACTATCACATATATGATGTAAATGATATAAAAAAAAGTAAATTTTGAATAAATATTATAAAAAATTTAGTGGTTTCCTGGAGTTTTGTTACTGATGTTATGGTTAACAAAAATCTCTCTTTTTGTAAATCAAAAAGCACAGTGATGAGATCACTTGACTTCTTGTGTCATATTTGTTGAAGATCAATCAAAATAGGTCAATGGAAGGTCAATTGTCTCAATTGTCTCGAAATTGTAATGAGAAAAGCATAATTTAATATGATTTTTTTAGTTGAAGTTTCTGAGATGAGCTAGTGTATTGTTAGGGAAGGAAAAAAAATCAATACAAATGGATGAAAATATTTAATGTAGTATATATGTTATGATTGACAACTCGTGGATTGATATGTTACAGTAGTCATTTTGTTAAATGTATCTGCATGCAAATTGTCTTTGGTGTTAGTATCACTGGTGTTACCTGCTTGTAAATAAATTGTATCTAAAACCATTAATGTAGTTGTTTTATATATAATAGCATTAAGATTACATGATTTTAAGTTGCCTTTCTCAGCGTTAATCCTTCTGTGGTCAGAAAAGGCAAATTCAGTGCATTGACTTTATGGACAGTGTATTTTACAGACAGTTTTAAAATGTTGTTGATCTTTTATTGATTGCTTTCAGTAAGTGTCATTGATAAGTATTTGATTGTATAGTAAAGGAAAAAATGTAGTCAGATCTACTTTATTATTGTTGAAGAATAAGAGGCTTTGATTGTATGTGTACATTACGGGTGATTTATTTTGTTATTGGTGTTTCAGTTTTTTGTGTGTCACATTAAATGGAATGTGTTATGTGACATAGTAAGAATTTTACTTTCATTGAATTAGGCAACACTTAAGAATTAATAGTTTAAGGATAGCATCATAACTATTAATTGTTTTTTAATTTTTTTTTTTGCTTGAAATACATTGTTGTGGAATTGAATTATTATCATATAAACATACTTGTAATTAACTTGAAGATTAAAAAAACACATAATGTTTTTATTTGTGCATTGTTATTATTATTCAATAATTTTGACTGCATGTGGAGAAATAGTTGAGAAAGAATATTTCATAAAATAGTAAAAGTAAAAATGCTAGAGAAGTAAGGTAAACAGTAAGGCATTGATGTGTATTTATAAAGGCGAAGTGTAATGTAATAATGTGGTCCAGTTTTAATGTTAGAAAGAAAAAATTAATTCTAAGGTAGGCTATTTTGTCATACCGGAAGTGGATGTTTGTGTAATATGACTCAGTTGTATTGTTTATGTTTTGTTTACGTTTTTTCGCGTCGTTAGAAGTGTGAAATATTTTACTGGGATGTAGCGCACAGTGAAAGACTAAATGTATTGTTTGTTATTGCAAGGTAGTAAGAAGCATATTGGTCGTTTAGACTGGTTAGGTGGAAGATACGGGAAATGGTAAAGGGTGTGTTATATTGTAGTAAAAGCTATGGGGGATGTATGAGGACGATGTGTCACGTGTCGTGCGTTTTGGAAACGTTTCGGGATGCGAGGGCGCCTCCGTAGACTCGTCAGTAGCTTGAGTGTTTGCACGAGCCGGGAGAAGTTAAGAGGTTCTGCGTCGTGTGTTGTAAAACCAGTGGTTTTAAAAAGGTAAGTTTATTGGCGATGTAAATGCAAGATTGTAGGAAGAATATGATTGCGGTATGTTTTTTAGTACGTTTGGGGCGGATGTATTTGATGATCAAGTAAGGGTTACGGGAGTATTTTGGGGAAAGGCCTAACGTTAATGTAAACGAGCCGTTGTAATTTTTTTTATTCAGAGTATTATGTAAAAGGAGAATTGGCGATCTGGATAGATGTGCATGTAAAGTTGAGGTGGAAGTTGTAGAGAATGTGTGGTAAAGGGCTGTTTTTATGTGTGTTTGTGTTCAACAGCAAAATGGCTAGCGCCAAGAGAGCCTGTATGGAGGTGGAGGGCTATATACACGAAGTGTCGTCAGTTTTGCAGTCGGGTTCGGGAAGTGCGCGGTATTTTACCGCAGTGCTTCAGGAAGCCGACAAAAACAGTCGGATTGTTGTGTTCGACACTCAAAGACACAATATATTTCAGTGTGCGGAGAGAGATCGGTGAGTAAAAAAGATGTGTTTGAATATTGTGGGAACGAAGTGGTAGGGGGTCCAAAACGAAAATACTATATAACATGAGAAATATTGGCTCGTAATGTTCAGGTAAGTGAGAACGTGTAAAACCGTTCATGTGATAATGTTAGCTAAGATTTGAAAAGCGATTAGAATGTTCGTGTGTGTTAAAAGTGATTGTTTAACTTTGTCAAGTCATGGGCAATTTTGAAAACATTGATGTTTGCAGGTGCAAAGTTGAGGAGACTTGGCGTCTTATTAGTAGGGCATAACGTTGAAAGTATTTGATGTTAGGAAATCGGGGTTATGTACGGTCAAGTGTTTAGAAATGGTTGCAGATCACGTGACTCTGGTAGTCTGAGGGGGAGCTGAAGCAGTGTTTAGGAACAATGTATTATAGAGAGTGAGGACGAGTGTAAAGGGGCATTTTTAGTGAATAGCAGCAAAAAATTTTATATTGGTCTTTGTGGAAAAATTGTTGGTATAGTAAATCTAAATATAAATCTGTACGTAGCAGTGTATAAGCTTTGCACCAAAGAACAAAAGTGTAGTGGATGTTGTTGAAATGGAGGAAATCAGTATCATTATGAAACCATAATGATATGTTACTGAAGAACGTAGATTTGTTTTAAAGGTGTTTAGATGTATAAAAGTGTCAAAGGTTTCTATAGCAATGTCTTAAAGGTGTATAGTTCTAGATATTGGTAATTATTCAGGAATATTGTTATTGTGTTTTAAAAAGGGTGTCATTTGTAGTATAGAAAAGTTGAATTAATGTAGTTATATGAAGTTTTTCAAATATGTTTGGTGTTTTGTTTGGGTATTGGAGAAGGAAATGATGTTGGTGGTTAAGCAGGTTTTACAGATTTATTTGGATTGTATGCAATATTTTGATTTGTAATGCCAAGGGGAAGAAAAGTTTTATGGCTGTGTACTGTTATTTGGGTGAGTAAATATGTATAGATGTTTCATGTTTTGATGTATACTTTTTGAAGCAAGAGTATGAATATATAAGTAAAATTAAATGGAAGGAAAGTTGTGTAGCGAAGTAGTGCATTGGTATTTTGTTTGTAGTTTAGATTAACAATGATGTGATGAAAGTAACAATAGGGAGAAAAGCAAGTATTAATATAAAGCAAAATATTTGTATTGAAAAAGATAAAGCGTATGTTAATGTCAGGAAATAGTTTTTTCTGCATATTTTATACCTTTAGTTGTCAAATGTAAGTATAAAGTTATGTGATGGTGATGATGTCAAAGAACGAGTAATAATTGTTTGTTTTGCAGGACTGCTATGAAGCTCAGTGGTGTAGGGCTGTCTCCTTCCAAGCAGAACAAAAATATGAATGATGTGCTGGTCAACAGTAGATCTACAGTGAGTGTAGTTCGGCGTCTGGGCTATGCGTTTGAGGATAAATTGAGCGTTACAAGTACTGTAAGGACGCTAAGGGAGATCATGATGGATTTGAGAGAGTACCAAAGGGTAGGTGTAAATGTATGCTATGTGAACAGTAATGTCTATATGTGTGGTATGTTAACCAGGGAATTAAAGAGGTCGCAAATGTCAGGGATCTGTGAGGGAGGACTCAAACGCAGGATGAGTTTTACAGGTTTATTGACAAACTGGGAATATAGAGGGTGTGGAGGTGAACACAGTCCATACAATAGGAAGGGGGTGCGACACAAAGACGAGCACGCTGAGGGAACGGCCACTGAGAACAGCCCAGGTAGTAAGCAGGCCGGTGAGCATTGGCAGGTGTGCAGTATGAGGCCCAAAGATGTAGTGGGAGCCAGACAGGATCAAACAGCTTAAGCAGTTAGAACCCTCAGAAACGATCAGGCACTGAACCGGTCTTGCTGCTTGTTGGGGAGAAGGAGCAGCCACAGGGATCCTCAGTCTGTAGGACAGGACAGGGGGAGACCAGAGACACTACGAGGACTAGACGAGACAGGTGGTTAGATGGTCTGGAACAGGGAAGACAACAATGGCAAAAAGGGATACGAGAAACTCCAACACAAAACGCTAAGAGCTTAGGAGAACAAAAGACTAGAACACAGGCACGAAGCTTAACGAACTGGCAAAGACATGAGGGAAAGAGTGCACAATATAAAGGAGGCAAAGAACATGAGGAACAGGTGACAACACTTAGACAAACGAGGACTCAATAAGAAAGGGAGCAGGGAACAGGTGAAAACACTAATAACAAACAAGGACTGAACAATGACTAGAACAGAGGGCGTGGTGACAAACAAGGAGGAGGGAACAGAGGAGCACATGGCAGACACAAACACAGACAAAGCCATGTGCTCAGACATAACATAAACATGGAGACATTAAACAAAGACAAAACAGACAGGGCTGTCAGGGCAGAACCCTGACAGTACCCCCCCTCCAATGGACGCCTCCAGGCGTCCACACAGGGCGAAGGGGTCCAAGGAGGTACCAACTGGGAGGGTGGGTGGGGAACAAAACTGGAGGATCCTAACTGGCCAGGGAACACAGAGGGTGGAAAGGGGCGGGTGGGAACGGAACTGGGCATAAAGTTCTTGGCTGACCAGGGTGGTGCTGGCTTAGGAGAGCCATAACAACCAGCAAATACAGAGGGAGGGGAGGGAGGGGTGAAAACTTGACTGGGAGCACTCTTGGAAACAGGGACTGGTCTCACTGGTCTGGACCTCCAACTGGGCTTGGAGACACTGGCAGGATCAGGGGCAATGGCTGAAGTGACAGGGAAGGTGAGCGTCTTGGAAATGGGTTTGGAAACAGACCTTAGGGTACCCTTAGAACTAGACTTAAAATTATCCTCAGGGGCAGGAGCCAAAATTGGATCAAGCTCAGGAGCTAGAGAAATCTCTGTGACCGTTCTCTCTGGAGCTGTAACGGGCACTGTGATCGCTCTCTCTGGAGCTGGGGCAGGCTCGGTGAACGCTCTCTCTTGAGTGGTCTGGGTGAACGCTCTCTCTGGGGCTGGAGCGGTCTGGGTGAACGCTCTCTCTGGGGCTGGAGCGGGCTCGGAGAATGCTCTTTCTGGAGCGAGAGCGGGCTCGGTGAACGCTCTCTCTGGAGCGGGCTCGGTGAACGCTCTCTCTGGAGCTGTAATGGGTACTGTGATTGCTCTCTCTGGAGCTGAAATGGGCACTGTGATTGCTCTCTCTGGAGCTGAAGCGGGCTCGGTGAATGCTCTCTCTGGAGCGGGCTCGGTGAATGCTCTCTCTGGAGCGGGCTCGGTGAACGCTCTCTCTGGAGCGGGCTCGGTGAACGCTCTCTCTGGAGCGGGCTTGGTGAACGCTTTCCCAGCAGCGGGCTCAGGAACTGCTCTCATCTGAGCGGGCTCTGGGGCTGCTCTTTCTGGAGTGGGCTCTGGGACTGAATCTCCCTTGGGAGCGGACTCGTGAACAGCTTTCTCAGCACTGGGCTCAGGGACAGCCCTCTCTGCAGCGGGCTCAGGAACTGCTCTCATCTGAGCGGACTCTGGGGCTGCTCCTTCTGGAGTGGGCTCTGGGACTGAATCTCCCTTGGGAGCGGACTCGGGAACAGCTTTCTTAGCAGCGAGCTCAGGAAAAACCTCATCTGAAGCAGGCTGAGGAATTGCTCTCAACAGAGCGGGCGTTGGGACTGCTCTCTCAGGAGCAGACTCAGGAATTCCTCCTGGAATTTCATCCTTTGTGGATACAACAGGAATCTTTACTGTGGACACAACAGGAATCTTTACTGTGGACACAACAGGAATCTTTACTGTGGACACAACAGGAATCTTTACTGTGGACACAACAGGAATCTTTACTGTGGACACAACAGGAATCTTTACTGTGGACACAACAGGAATCTTTACTGTGGACATGAGACTTGTAAGACATTCAGAAAAAGCCTCTGCAGCAATGACTACAGGCAATTTGGGAATGGCTTCCTTGGACATAATAGCAGACATTGACTGACAAGGGACCTCTGTTAACATGACTGCACTGGTAGAAACGGTCTTGGAGGGCATGAATTGACTGACAGGTGGCTTAGAAAAAGTCACTGGACCTGATACCTCAGGGACCACCGGATCTGAGACCATCATAATAGGGTCCTCCAGGACCTCACGGTTCTGGGCACTCAGACTTGGGTATTCTTGGACCACTGGACTTGAGGCTTGAGATTGGGGGATAGTAGACTGCCTTGCATGGGTCTTTCTCCTCCGTTTGCGACGGGTCGATGGTGTGTGCCTGATCGCCTCTGTAGTATCTGCAGTTAACTTGGCTACCTCAGGCAAAACAGCAGTGACCTCTGTAGACTCAGCAGGGAATGAAGCTGACTCAGCAAACTCAGTAAGAGCAGGCTTAATTGACTGAGGGACAACACTTGATTTGACAGGCTCAGGAAAAACAGAAAAACTCTTGGCAGATACAGGGAAATCAGTGGTTAGTTCAGCAGATTCAGGAGTGGCTGATTTAGTACCCTGAGAAAAGACAGTTGATTTGACTGGCTCTGGAGTCACACAAGGGAAGTTCCTGGACAGGTCATGTCTGGCTAGAACACCCACTTCCGGTGTGACAGGAATGCCAAGCGGTCTTGAAATTGATTCCACTGGACTAGATGCTTCAGAAACTGCTGTGTTTGGGGCTTTAGAAGGAAGGGTATTAGACTGAATAACTATGGCCTCTCCGCTCCTCAGCTCTTGAGGGGTCAATGTTATGTGCTTGACCGCCTCTGTAGTATCTGTAACTGACTCGGCCAACACAGACGGCATAGTAGTTAACCCCATAGACTCAGCAATGACAAAAGCGGGTACAGCAGGATCAGAAATGACAGAAACAAATCTTGACTGATAGATGGCAGTGGTAGACTTCTCTGGCTCTTGGGCAGCAGAAGTAGACATTACAGTTTCTTGAATAGGGGTTGACTCAGATTGGGGAGATACTGGAACTGACCTGATGTATTGAGAGATGACGGTGCTTGTCTTGACTGGCTCCTGAATAACGGAAGCGGATGTGACTGATTCAGGAATGGTAGAATCGGATCTAGTTAACTCAGAAATGACTGGAACAGACTTGATTGCTTGAGGAAAGACTGTGGTAGACTTGACTGGCTCAGAGGTTATTGGAAGAGTCTCTGAGGTGGATGTGGTGGACTCAGTCACCCTCTTTCTGAACCTTAGCTTCTTGGTAGAAGTCAGAGGAGGATCAAAGACTTGACGTGACAGACGAGGAAGGGCAGGAGAATTGCTGCAGGCAGATACTAGACGACTAGACACTCTCCGTGGGCTGCGATGACGAAGATAGTTGATGAAACCCCAGAAATCTAGAACTCTGAGAGAATCCATCTCCCACGCAGGTAGGGGATCATCTAAGCAGGCGTTAAAGATGTCTTTGAGAGCCGCGTCATTGTAATCTAGCCCCCTAGACATAGTCCAGAACGTCTGGGCAAAGCATCCTATCTCCCAACCTTGTTGGCGAAGACGAGTCAAACCTTGATGACGAGCCACTCTCTCCCGGGCGTTAGCAGGTGGTAGGACTCTGATGCTCATCCTGCTGAGTCTTATGCTGGCCAGTTCGTTCTGTCAGGGATCTGTGAGGGAGGACTCAAACGCAGGATGAGTTTTACAGGTTTATTGACAAACTGGGAATATAGAGGGTGTGGAGGTGAACACAGTCCATACAATAGGAAGGGGGTGCGACACAAAGACGAGCACGCTGAGGGAACGGCCACTGAGAACAGCCCAGGTAGTAAGCAGGCCGGTGAGCATTGGCAGGTGTGCAGTATGAGGCCCAAAGATGTAGTGGGAGCCAGACAGGATCAAACAGCTTAAGCAGTTAGAACCCTCAGAAACGATCAGGCACTGAACCGGTCTTGCTGCTTGTTGGGGAGAAGGAGCAGCCACAGGGATCCTCAGTCTGTAGGACAGGACAGGGGGAGACCAGAGACACTACGAGGACTAGACGAGACAGGTGGTTAGATGGTCTGGAACAGGGAAGACAACAATGGCAAAAAGGGATACGAGAAACTCCAACACAAAACGCTAAGAGCTTAGGAGAACAAAAGACTAGAACACAGGCACGAAGCTTAACGAACTGGCAAAGACATGAGGGAAAGAGTGCACAATATAAAGGAGGCAAAGAACATGAGGAACAGGTGACAACACTTAGACAAACGAGGACTCAACAAGAAAGGGAGCAGGGAACAGGTGAAAACACTAATAACAAACAAGGACTGAACAATGACTAGAACAGAGGGCGTGGTGACAAACAAGGAGGAGGGAACAGAGGAGCACATGGCAGACACAAACACAGACAAAGCCATGTGCTCAGACATAACATAAACATGGAGACATTAAACAAAGACAAAACAGACAGGGCTGTCAGGGCAGAACTCTGACAGCAAATGTGTGTGTATGTTTAAAAAAAGAAAAGGGGGAAAAAAAAAAAAAAAGAAAAAAAAATATATATATATATATATATATATATATATATATATATATTGTGACGCGTGTCCCGGGCACTCATCAGCGTCGCCCTGGGAACAAAGAGGAATCACCTGTTCACCCTCATCACCAGCAGACCGGTCACAGGTGTTCCAAATCTGCTGCTCCCTATAAAAGCGGCACACACTGGCTGTATGGTGAGAACTACTCTCCAAGAGACGTGCAGCTAACCTTTGTCTGTTCTCCCTTTGCCAGAGTCAAGCGTGTGACCCGTCTGCCCAACCACAGGAGCACCCACGGCACTCCTTCTCACAGCCACGGAGATTGAAGGAACAGCACGTCACCTTACTGCACTACCTAAATTGGGTTTTCCTAATAAAATCCACCCTCCGGGGACTTTCACCGCAACCCACTTGTCGTGTGTTTCTTCACCCTGCCACAATATATATATATATATATATATATATATATATTAGTACGTGTATTATGTGAAGTATTTATAAATGAAGGAAAAGGAAATGTACAGTCTTAAAACATGATAGTGTTTGAATACGTTGTAATTATGCATGTTTTTTAGGTGACTGTCCAGATCAAAGTTGTTCATGCTTTAGAGGAAAAAGAGACCACGGTCAGGGGACAGAGAGTAAACAGAAAAAGCATTGTTGTCGCTGATGTTCAAGATCTGTTGCTGTTAACTGTGTGGGGTGAGCACGAGCTCGTGGAAGGATGCTGGTACAAACTGGACAATGTGTCTGTGCGACTGTTTAAAGGAATGGCAACTCTAAGTACAACTGTACAGACACAGGTGACCAAGATTGAAGATGGCGGTGCAGCAAGGAGTTTTTCAGAGGAAGAACTACAGACAGCTGTGGGAGAAATAATTGACGCTGATATAAAAATGGAACATTTCTGCCCGAAACACCATGTGTTGCAAGCTGTTAACCGAAGCACGCTGATGACCAGGTGTGATCGTTGTCAAGCTTTTTGCAAGACTTCTAAGACGAAAGTGGAGTTCCGGGGTCACGTGACTGTAAAGGTGCAGTCTGCCCAACAAAAAATTAACCTAGATAATGGTCAAATTCGAGACCTTTTGTCTGTCAAGGATGAAGAACTTGTTGACGCACATAGTTTGATTACAGATATCCTTGTTCACGATGAGATCCTCATACAGACCTGGAGGGAGTATGTGATCAAAATCAGCTTTGTGGACAGAAGCTGCAGCAGTGATGCAGGTTGTTCAGTTGCAGTGGAACAAAAACCTGGCACAAGTAAAGAAGCTTCTGTTTTTGAGCTAGAGGGAGAAGAGGCTGCAGTGCTGGAAGTCTTGTTTGAAGAAGGCCAGTAAAGAAGCAATTTGGGTAGTATTGGAAGGCTCCTGAAAAAGTGTGTGTTGAATGCATACTTAACAGGAGAGAAGAGGCCATATATTTGAAGTGAACTGTTTATTTAATTTGTTTAAGTATTTGTTATTTTGTGAAGAACTGCTGAAGTTGTTCAAGTCAGCCAACACAGTACTATGATGCTTATTTAGTTGTAAAGGAGAATTGTTGTGTTAAGTAAGGGAATGAAAATTTGGTTGTTTATTTTATTGTGTAGAAATAGTTTTAATTGAAAGCAGAAGTACAAATAGCAATTTGAGTGAAAATGTAAGAATTTTTTTTTTATTGTGAAAGGATAGGTTGGCTGATAAGGTTATAATGGTTGTATGAGTGTTTTTTGTTTAATGGTAAAATTTTCTTTGCTCCTTTGTGAAAAAGTGCGGAAGTTAATTCTGAAAACTGTAGTATGTGGCATTTGTGTTGAAAAAAGTAAATATAATGTTAAAAAGAGCAAAGTTGATAGTAGTACTAGAATTTTACCTTTTTATTAGATACCATTTTTAAAGCATTGCAAGGCTAGAGTAGTTAATAATGTATAGAAAACATAAGCATATTTTTGCACTTGTAAAGAATAATTGTAGTAGAACAGCTAAGTTTGTGATGTGTGTATAATGTGTATGTAAGCAGAAGAATTGTTTAAGAAATTTTTGTGCAATAAAAGTGTCTGTTCTATTTGAAAGTGTGTAAGTTTTCTTTGTTGTTGTTGTTGTTGAAAAGATATTATGTTAGGCATTATAGTAATATAATTATGTGAGGGAAGTGGTACAGGTATGAAGAAATGCAATAGTATGGCAAAGGCTTAAGTATGGTTGTTGTTTCGATTGTGCTGTAATAAACTAAAGGGTAAAATGAAAGGTGTATTTAGAGTCCTGAGAAGAAAAGTGAGGATTTGTTGTAGGTTTTATTATTTTATTTTGGTTGAATGGGTATAGACTATGATGAGGAAGAAGTATATTGAGTATTGGTTTTGTTTTTTGTCTTTTTTTCCTTCTTGATATGTGTGTTATTAGATAAGTGTATAATTGAGATCAGGTTTGTGAAAAGAGGTGGATGTTTGAGGTCGTAAACAAGTTTTATTTAGATACAGGTAGCTTTAATAGATTTTGTTGAAAATAGTTGCAGTCAGCTTGCTAGTTATATTTATATACATAGTTGGGTAGGTATTTAAGATATTTTTTTTTTACAAATAGGTAATTATATTGAACTTTACAAAAATAAAATATTTTAATACAAGGTATTTGTAAAATATCCAAAATACATGAAACATTTTTGTATTAAAGTGCGCTTAATAAATGTTATCGTAGTAACTACATTTAATGTAGATGTCTTGTGAAAGAAATGTTTCCAAACAGAAGGCTATTTTCGTTTGCATGATATGAATGAATTTTTGGTTTGCTCCAATCTTGGAACAAGCGTACTCTTTGACATGGGTGAATATTATGTTCATGTGACGAATGAAGTAAGCTAAAGTGTCATAACTTCAGGACATCAATATAAAGCACATAATATGCATTTTGTATATGGAGTACTTAATGTGTGACTAAGCAGTGTAGGGAGAGGATAAACATGTGTCTTTTATTAATATAGAAACAGTGAAAAGGTTGTCAGGCAGAAGTGTTTCTTATTTTTTATTCAATAGAGTCGGCTCACAGAGTTGATTCGTTTGGGAAAGAATCATTGTTACTAGTTGGTGTTAACTGGTCGGAGTAAAGGTAAGCTTATCTTGTTTTTTATAATAGGATATGTGGAACTATAAAAGTAAAGGGAAAACACAAAAGTATAAACTGCTACATGTGTTACAGGAATAAGGTATAGTCTATTGTATGTTGCGGTATGGTAAGTTTTACGTTGACGACCGTTGTTAGACGTTTACGTTAAGTAATAGCAGATGGCTATACAATGTGCTGTGCAGAAAAGCTGTAACGTTATGTTTTATAAAGGCGTAGCAACTGTAATAACTGCATTCATATCACAGTGGCGATATAACCTATAAGAAGTTAATATAAGTGTATATAAGCGAATGTCGTGTTTTAATATTATTGTACGAATGCAAGGAAGCGCGATGTAAAGCATATTTATTGTTGTTCATAAATAGTTTGAGTGTAACGTTATATGATTTATTTTGTATAGGGAAACAGAGCGCGCCGTCCGCATTAAGAATAAAAGTTGTTATTCGCAATAAAAATTAGAGTATTTATTATAACATTTAAACATAAAACGGTCATATAGGCCTACGCTTTATTCAAACTGGAAGCCTGAGGATGCTCTCCGGTTGTAAAACGGTTGTGTCAAAGGAATGTAGCCTCTTGCCGTAGCATTAGGTGGAAAAATGGAAGGTAAACGTGAAGGCAAAAACTCACAAAATTGGGAGAAGATAGGGTAGAAAATATTTCTTGGTAAGGCAAATTATTGACAAAGATATGAATATGTTTAGCGAAGATATGCACGCGACTCATATTTGAAGACATCTTAGATTCGATTCAAAATGTTTTCACATTTCACGTGACACAAAAAAACGTGTTTAGTGTAAAAAAAAAACTTTTAAGTTTAACTGTTTGTTAATGTTAAAAAAATATTTATTTATTTATTTATTTATTTTTTGTATTTGATTGGTTTTAAAAAATCTGTGTCACATATATTTTTATTATTTGTTATTTATGACGCTTTACATCCAGAAAGGTTGATCATGGTGACTCACAAGTAGATTAGTGTTGTGATGGATTATGTCTTATTTGGATAGCCAGCTAGTTAAAAGATAAATAAGAAAATTTAGCTTTTAAACGTAGCATAACGGTTTATCAAACTTTTTGTGTTTGTTTATAAAAGAGAGGTACAAAGAGATGTTAACGTATTTATTACTTGAAACTAATATTTTTACATATTCCAAACGGTGTGTGTAGAATCTTCTAGTGACATTCTTAAACATTACGAGGTTTTAGAAATTTTGATAATTATTATGTTCAATTAAAAAAAAGCTGTAAGTTTGTACAGAGGTTAACAGTTTCTAGATCTACAAATAAAGAACAAAATTTGACACTGTGACACACTGACGCCATGTTGCGTCTATTTAGATCATTTATTGAAAAGGACTACATATTGTAAAAATATTTTATATTGTATGTATACATATTGAATACATATTGCACATATTGTACCAACTGTGTGTATTTAATAAGGCAAAGATTAAAGTATAATTGTAAAAGTTTTATTTGTTGTTAATAGTTTATGTAGTGTGCTTGACAAGTGAAGTTATATATATAATGTGTGTGTGTGTGTGTGTGTGTATTACAACTGTATGTGCTGATGTAATCATGTTCAAATGAATACAAGTTTAAGTTTTGTTTGGCCATGTATAGTGTATTAGTATTACTTGCTTATTTGAAATATGTTTTGAAAAATGAAGTGAAACAGTCACATAAGTAAAAGTATTGTATATAAGAAAAATGAACATCAACAGATTGGTAAAAGTTGGACAAATGTACATTATGTTAAAATGAATAAAGAAAAAAAATGTATGTGTTATGTGTCTTTTGTCTGTGCAGATGCCACGGAAGAAGGGCTTCCGCAGGTCTGAGGCAGCAAAGAGACGCATGGTTAAGAGGTGTGCTGTTGAGGAGGATGAATGTTGTTGCGACAAAAGGTCAGAAGTTGAGGTTAGACCACCTCCAAAACAAAAAAAGTCTCAAGAAGAGGTTAGACCACCTCCAAAACAAAAAAAGTCTCAAGTTGAGGTTATACCACTTCTAAAACAAAAAAAGTCTCAAGAAGAGGTTAGACCACCTCCAAAACAAAAAAAGTCTCAAGAAGAGGTTAGACCACCTCCAAAACAAAAAAAGTCTCAAACTGAGGGCAAACCACCTTCAAAACAAAAAATGTCTTCAACTGAGGTTAGACCACCTACTAATAAAAGGTCATCTATTATGGCTATGCGTTCAAATCAAGGGTCTTCCCCTACCATTCAGTATCATTGTGCTAAAGTTTCAAATAGCAATACCTTTGTCAATGATATTGTCAATGAAGCTGTGAGTTTTCAGTCTGTTTCCAAGTCTTGCAAAAACTGCAATGATGATACATTTGTTAATAACTCTGATAATTTTCGATTGAAAGTCCTACAGGGTTCTTTCCATCAAGGTGATGACCGGTTTGGTTTGAACAAAGGCAAACAGTGTGCAGTAAACTGTCTCACAGCAGTCATGATGAGTGTGCTGAAGGATGTGCTGACTTGGAGAACTGAGGACTTGAATGCTGTTCTGTTACATGGAGATGAGCTGTACACATCTATGCGAGTCCAGAGGAAGATAAATGATCCAACAAAGTTGGGTTTTGTTTCTGTTGCAGAATTACCAACAGTGCACACACTGTATAACAACACATTCACAATAAACATTGGTGAATCTTTTTCAGGTCTGATTGGTGTTGATTTATATGATGAAGCTTTACGAGATGTGTCCATGTCAATTGAGGAAGCACTTCAGAGAGCTTTGTTGCAATGTGATGCATGTTTGTTAAACATTCATAGTTACATTTGTGCAGTTATAAAGGCAGGGTCAACATTTGCTGTAGTCGATTCTCATTCACGAAATGGTAAAGGAATGGTTGAAAAACATGGAGGCACGAGTGTAGTAGTTTACTGTGATGACTTAGTTATGTTGTGTAGCCATGTTGTTAATCTTGCCATGTCACTGAATGCTCAAGGAAAAACATTTGAAGTTACGGGTGTGAAAGCAACTGTTATTGGTCAGGCAACTACTACTGAGACAAGGTCTTGTGAGTTCAGTTTACCAAGTAACAATATACCTGTTTCACCTGCAAGTGCAGCAGAGCAGAGTAAGTGTACTGGAGACCATGGTAAACAAACACATGTAAACAATGTAGCAATTCTGCAAAAATTGGATCAGACAGGCTTTAATTCAAGAAAGACAAAGAAACGAGTGCAGACTGAGTCAAAACTTACACATGCAAGAGAGTTGCAGAACAAATTATCTGTGGATGTCAATATGGGACATATAGGGAATACTGACACAAGTTCTTTTAAGTCTAGAAAACGAAGCAGTGTCATTCTGGTTACACCTAAAAAGACAGCACAGCCAAGTAAGTGTGGTATTGCGCATGATAAAGAAACACATGTAGACAAACCAGCAACTCTGTGCAAATTGGATCAGACATGCCTGGATTCAAGTGACAGAAAGAAAAGAGTTCAGATGGAGGCAAAACGTAATATTGTCAGGGAGTTGCAGGATAGTTTATCAATGGATGATGTTATTATTGGAGATACAGTAAATACTGACTTTGGTTTCAATCCTTTAACGTCTGCAGATCAGGATGCTTTGTGTGCTCTCTTACAATTGCCTAATGAAAGCGTTGGTGTTACAACCACTAATGTGCGTTCTTTAGGAGTACCATGCAAAAACAAAAAGCATTAAAGGAGATGGTAATTGTTTATTTAGATCAGTAGCACATGCAGTGTGTGGCAATGAAGAGAAACACCAGAAAATTAGACGTGCAGTAGTGAAACATCTTGAAGCTAACAGTTCAAAATTTGTAAGATATTTAAGGGAACAGTACAGATCAGTGGAAGATTATTTGACACAGTCAAAAATGTATTTTTGCGGTACGTGGGGAAGTCATGTTGAACTGTTTGGTCTAGCTGACTTTCTGAAAATAAATATAATGACCTTTAATGATGACAGGTGGAATGTGCATTTTCCTACTGAACCTTTATTTACAGCTAATGCCATCTATTTGAAGCACTGCAATGGAAATCACTATGAAGTTGTTACATGTGTTAAACATAAAAATCAAGAAAATGTTTGTGCTGAAGCATGTAATATTGAAGTGCATGATCAGACCATAAGTCATAATTTGCGAAAAAGGAAGTTACATGACACAGAAGAGTACACAAAGTGTAAAAGAGAACGTGATCGATATCACAGC
Organism: Megalobrama amblycephala; assembly: GCF_018812025.1. Taxonomy (NCBI): domain Eukaryota; kingdom Metazoa; phylum Chordata; class Actinopteri; order Cypriniformes; family Xenocyprididae; genus Megalobrama; species Megalobrama amblycephala. The sequence goes on along the minus strand of NC_063048.1, from coordinate 38,882,424 downwards.
AACACTGATTTCAGACAGAAAAAAGTAGAGCAAGTAAAATTAAAATACTTTGATGACAGTGATTATAAGGAGAAAAAAATTGAAACTTCAAAGATGAAGTACTCTATGAATGTTAATTTTCAAAAATGTGTTCAGCAGTACTCTCAGACCAAGTATAAAACAAATAAACTTTTTAGGGCTAGTGTATGTGAATATTCCAAGAAGAAATATCAGGAAAATCCCACTTTTAAAGCAAGTGTATGTGAATATTCTAAGAGGAAATATCATGAAAATCCTGTCTTTAAAGCAAGCATATGTGAAAACCTTAAAAAGAAATACAATGATGATGAAAACATTCGTATAAGTAAAATACAAAAAGGCTCTGACAATTTTGCAAAACAGAAGGACAAACAAAAAGACATTGATTTCACTATTGATCAGTTTTTATAAAGAAGTCAGTACAGGTCCAGAATTTGTTTGCTGTGTATGTCATCGTTTATTGTTCAGAAAGCAGGTTATTGAATGTAGGAGAGATTGCTATAAAATGAAAGGTCAAGAAATCTCTGATTTGGCTGAAAGATGCATTACTTTAAAGTATTTACATGTATGCAGCACTGAATGTGAGAATAGATGTCATTTATCAGATAATCCAGCTTGTAAATTGTGGATTTGTTACACATGTCATCGTAAAATCCTTGGAAAAAAATTGCCTGAAGTGAGTATTGCCAACAACATGCATTTGGTGGATATTCCAAAAGAGTTAAAAGGTCTGAACTCATTAGAAGAACATCTTGTTGCACGCAATATTCCTTTTATGAAGTTGCTTTGTCTTCCCCGTGGAAAACAGAAAGGTTGTCATGGACCTGTAGTGTGTGTTCCTATTAATACTACAGATGTGTCAAATATTCTTCCACGTAATGAATGTGATGACCACATGATAAGAATAAAACTGAAACGGAAACTTACATACAAGGGTCATTATGAGTACAAAAATGTCAACACTGATCGTGTCAGACATGCATTGTCTTATTTAATAAGACATAACAAGTGGTATACTAATGTGGAGTTTAATGAACAATGGATAAACTCTTTGAGTGCAAGTGATGAGCCAAGAGACAATGATATGGATGATTGTGAAATGAAGGATCAAGATATAAAAGATAAAAATGAACATGAGAAAGGATCTGGAGATGACCCAGAGGAAGATATAACATATATTAAAGAACAAAGTAGTCTTTTGTCTGACACATCACTACAACCTGTTGATCTGGGTTCAGAAATAATTGATCAGCATTTTCATGATGTACTCAATATAGCACCAGGTGAAGGTAACAGTCCTGTTAGACTGTTAGCGGACAAAACAAATGAAGCAAAGTGTTTCCCTGTTCTCTATCCTACTGGTGGTCCAACATTTCATGAAGAAAGGCAGGAAAAAAATCACATTGTCACGATACCTGAATGCAAGATTACTAAATGCAGATGGTCGTTTCGCACAGAGCTCAGACTTCATTTTTTATGCACAGTATATATCAGAAGTTGATCAAATTGTGTCTAACGTTTCAATTGCCTTGAGGAAAGGTTCAGAGAAAGACTGGTCAAATGTAACATCAGATATGCTCACAAACTCTTCTTCTTTGCAAAGAATATTACATTATGATGAAGGATATAAGTTCTTAAGACCAGTAAGAGGAACTCCTCCCTATTGGATGTCAACGCAAAAAGATCTTTTTGCTCTGATTAGACAACTAGGCATACCAACTTTCTTTGCATCTTTCAGTGCTGCTGATTTGAGATGGCCTGAAATGATGAACACAATTATTAAGCAAGAGGGGAAACAAATAAATGTTGATGAGCTCGACTGGTCTGAAAAATGCGGACTTATAAGACGAAATCCTGTCTCTGCAGCAAGGATGTTTGATCACAGATGGCATTGTTTTCTAAGAAATGTTATCATGTCACCAGCACAGCCCATTGGCAAGATAAAAGACTACTTTTATCGTGTTGAATTTCAACAACGGGGTTCTCCTCATGTTCACTGTTTGTTTTGGGTGGAAAATGCTCCGAAGCTCAATGATCATGATGCAGATAATGATCCTCTGGTTGCTGAGTTCATTGACACTTACATCACTTGTGAGACACCTCAGGAAAATGACACCATACTTTACGAAACAGTGAACAGCGTTCAGAAGCACAGTACAAGACATTCAAAAACATGCCGGAAGAAAAATACAATCTGTAGATTTAATTTTCCAAGACCACCATCTTCACGTACATTTATTACGAGACAAAGTCATGCAAATGAGTTGAAAGGAAAAAATGGAGATGACACAGCAAGTGGAATTCTAAAGAAAATTAAAAGTGCTTTAAATGCAGATATGAATTTTGATACAGTTGATGCCTTTTTTTCATCTATTGGGATTAATCAAACTATATTTGAAAAAGCATACAATAGATGTTCCAAAAAGAAAAGTGTTGTCTTGAAAAGAAATCCAAAAGATGTTTGGGTAAACCAATACAACAGAGATTTACTACGTGCTTGGCAGGGGAATATGGATATTCAGTATGTCACAGATGCTTTTTCTGTAGTGGTCTATATACTTACTTATATTACAAAAGCAGAACAAGAAATGGGACTGCTACTTCAACGTGCACAAAATGAAGCAATAAATGGAAATCTTGAAGCTAAAGCATCATTAAAGCAGTTGGGAAGTGTCTATCTGCACAACAGAGAAATTTCAGCTCAAGAGGCAGTGTACAGACTGACAGGCATGCATTTGAAGGAATGTTCCCGTAAAGTACAATTTATTCCTATTGGACAAAATCCTGTAAAGATGAGTTTACCTTTGCATATGCTCCAAAACAAAGTGGAAAATGACAAGTCTGATGATGAAAGCAGTTTTTGGATGACAAGTGTCATTGATAGGTACAAGAACAGACCAGAGAAAGAACCACTAGATACTCTATGTCTTGCCAGTTTTTGTTCTGAGTACAGAGTTCTGACAAAATCAGAGGTTTTCTCAGGCAACAAAACAGCAGAAAATGAAATAATTAAACTCAATAACAACAATGGCTATGTTAAACTTCGAAAAAGGACTGAACCTGCAGTCGTACGTTATCCAAAGTTTTCCCCAACGAAAGATCCAGAAAAATATTATCATTCACTGCTGCAGCTTTTCTTACCACATTATGATGACTCTGATTTGAAACCTAGCAAGTATAGCACATATGAAGACTTCTACAACTGTGGTGTAATAAAAAGTGGTTGTGAACTGAAACAAGTCAAATCAATTGTTGATGGCAACAGAGAATTGTTTGAAAAGGAAAGTGATAAAATTGAAGAAGCTAAACAGCTTTTGGAGCAGGATATTGATTTAGAAGATGCCTGGGCACAGATATGTCCTGAAACAGAAAGACAACGTCATGAATGCATAGAACACATGAAAGATAAACTACTGCATGATGAAGATAACTTTCAAGAACTTATTCCAGATCTTACAGGAAACCCTCAAACTGCGTGTACCATTGAAACAAACCACACTACAATGCCTAGAGATGATGCGCTGCATTTACTAAGATCATTAAATGAGGAACAATCTGCTGTGTTCTATAAAGTGCAAAAGTGGTGTCTACAAAAAATTCTTGGACAAAATCCTGAACCATTTAGATTATTTCTTACTGGTGGAGCAGGCACAGGAAAAAGTCATTTAATTAGGGCAATACACTATGAATCTTCTAGACTGTTATCACAGCTGTGTGAGAATCCTGATGACATTACTGTACTTTTGACTGCATCAACAGGAGTGGCTGCATTTCAAATAGGGGCATCTACTGTCCATAATTCTTTTTCAATTGGTGCAAATGTGAAACTGCCATATCAGCCTCTTAGTGATGACAAAATAAATTCTTTAAGAACAAAATTGGGTACTTTGCAAATAGTGATTATTGATGAAGTGTCAATGGTTGACCATCGCCTTTTGTCATACATTCATGGAAGACTGCTACAAATAAAACAAACGGGTGACTACTCTCCTTTTGGAAAAGTGAATATTCTTTGTGTTGGTGATTTCTATCAACTTCCTCCTGTAAAAGGAACCGCTCTCTATGCTGATACAAAAGGTGTAAACCTATGGGAAAATAATTTTGAACTTGCTGAATTAACTAAAGTTGTTCGACAACAAGATGCAAGCTTTGCTGAAATGTTAAATCGTCTAAGAGTACGAAATAAAAATGAAAGTCTTAGCACTACTGATATTGCGATGTTGAAAACATGTGAAACAGGGGAGAAGTGTAATGCTCTTCACATATTTGCTACAAATGCTGAAGTTGATAAATACAATATTGAAAAACTACACGAATCTTGCCTTGAGGCAATCACTATACATGCTCAAGATTATGCAAAAAACTCAAAAACTGGACAAATGGAACGTAAAGTTGGATATCATACGAAAGTTTTCAATTCATCTTTATCTAAAAGTCTTTCCCTGGGTATTGGAGCAAGGGTTATGTTAAAAAAAAATCTTGATGTTGCTGATGGTCTTGTTAATGGAGCTTTTGGTACAGTTGTCCACATAAGTAAAAGTCAACAAAATGATGATTTTCCATTAGCTATTCATGTGGAGTTTGATAATCCTAATGTTGGTAAACTTCAGAGATCTAAAACACGCCAGAGATTTTCTCAAAATTCAACTGTAATTGAAGTACAAGAAGACCAAGTCACAAATGATGGTGGTGTAAGACGTCAGTTTCCTCTCAGATTAGCATGGGCATGTACGGTACACAAAGTCCAAGGACTCACAACAGAAAAAGCTGTTGTGTCACTTAAGAAAATCTTCACAGCAGGACAAGCATATGTTGCATTGAGCCGTGTAAGATCTCTAAGTGGATTAATAATTGAGGACTTTAAGGAATCGACCATATTTTGTAATGACAAAATTCAGGTGGCTATGAAAAATATGCCAAAACTCCCTTTGGAAAATTACAGTTTCACTAATTCAGTTGGTACATTCAGATTAGCATTGCTTAATGTACAAAGTCTGAAAGCTCACTTTCAGGATGTTCTTGCCCATACAGCTCTAATGAATTCTGACTGTATTTGTTTGACAGAAACATGGCTAAGTGCTGATGACAAAGCAGAAGAACCACAAATACCACAATTTCTGTTCAAGCACAATCCAAGAGTTAAATGTTATGATAACAGTACTGCTCTTTTTGCTGAATTAAAAGACCAGAGAGGAGGAGGAGTTGGAATGTATTGTTCTGAGAAAACTGAATGTCATATGTTTACTCCAGAGCAATGGAACTTAGAATGTTTATACTTTATAGTTCCACATGTCAGTTTGACTGCAGCACTTTTGTATAGGCCCAATTCATATAACACCGAAATGTTTCGACAGAAGCTATTACAACTTATTAAAGAGATAGAAAAACATCCAGGACAGAAAATAATCATGGGAGACTTTAATGACGACATCTTTACTTCCTCTACTGTTGTGAATTTAATGGAACAACATGGATACACTCAACATGTACAAAATCCAACCACAGAAAAAGGAACATTAATAGATCATGTTTATACAAAAGATATGGAAGATATAAATCTCAATGTTGTGCAAACATACTTTAGTTTTCATCAGGCAATACTCATTTCAGTGATGTAATAAATAATTATGTACTAGTATATCTGTGTAAAGATTCCGCCTGCCATTGGGGGAGGGGATGGGTAGGGAGGCATGATAAAACACAAGGCGGCTCTCTAGGGGAAAGTACTGGAGACTGGGTTGGCTAGCACAGGGGTTGATTGGCACAGGTTTTATTTTTAAGTGTTTTACATTTGCATCAAAGTACTCAAGATCTGTTGAATTATAGTTAAACAAAATTCAGGCAAGAGGCCACACCACCTCCTGAAGTTTTGGACCAAATAACTGCATGCATCCTGACCTCAGCAGTGAGTGTCCATTCATTTGTATGTATTATGTCTGAAATTTAACCATATAATCAAAATACTATAATGATGTTATATTAAACAAGGTTCATAAAGTTACCATATTAATGATTTTATAAAATATCAATAAACATATATGTTTTCAGACTTCCTAATGTGTAGTAGCAAACACACAAACATTTTTTTTTCTTGAATATTTGATTGTTTGTTTTGTGCTTTACAACTGTGCCAATCAACCCCATAATTCAAAGCCATTGGAATCGATTTTGAATGGGCATGCTACAGGAATTGGGATATAACATCATGGTACTATGTACAAATAATATTTATTTATAAATATAGACTTTAACAATACACAAGTACAATACTTTCAAACAATATGAATGACGTTTATGTTGTTTTTTTATTTAATTTTTCCATTGACAAAATATTTTGACAATATTTTTTGGTTAGGGGACTGTAGCATGCCCTCATTACATAGTTATTTCACAATCTGCCATATAATGTTAAAAAAGTACTTATTTATTTACAAAATATTTGTTATATTCAAACTGTTTTTGTTGTTATTGTTGTTGTTTTGTTCTTAAATTGTGTCAGAGAAGAAAACAAAACAAAGACATTTCGTAACATCTGATACGCAACACAGGCTTTCTTGAGCATTCTTTTTTGCTGATCATAGAATCAACTTGACAGAGACAGACATGATGTACTTTTAACCTATTTTCATTACACTTACTATTACAATGTTTATACAATGTGTATTTCATACATTTTTCAAAAATAATTTTTGTAGGTATACTTCTAACTTCAATTTTTTTCCCTAAGTTTATTTTTGCATTTAGTTCCGGTTTTCTGTGTGAGTTGCACATGTTTGTAGTGTGTTCTGATGTGTTTTCTTGGTTTGCCATTTTGATCATTTGTGTCAGGTTTACTTTGTCATAATCTCTATGTATTAAAACTCCTTAGTTTATTCATTTCATTGTTACTAATTGTTTTACTTAGTTTAGTTTCATTTCATTTTGCTTTGGTTTCTGTTGGTATTGGCTACACCTTGGCTCCTTGTTATATTGGCTCTACTCTAGCCTGTCACTTGGGTCCCACATCCAGACTCCACCTAACTGTGTCATCCTCCTGGCTCCATAATGGACTTCCGAACCATTGGCAATGTATGCATCCTCCAATGTTCAAACAGCTTCCCTAGGGTCCTTCATCTGTCCAGCTTCTCCATTATCATCCACTCGAAATGGCATCTTCTTGGTTTGCACATCTTCCAACTGCACCTTGACCCTCAGATCCACCAGCATCACCTTGCTTCTCTAACATTTGGGCTTCATCTTGGTGTCTAGTGTTCCTGACTCCATCTTCAATTGTTGTCTCCCTGGCTATGCATTACTCTGCACCAATTAAGGCTCCACAATGGTTCTTCATCTGTCTTGCTCCATCAAGGTATCTCAATTACTATTGAATATTTCCTTTTTTTCCCCTGTTTTTTTTTGATCAAAGATTTGATGTTAACAAATTGAGTTTTTATAAATGACTATGTCTGCGCTATCCAATCCTTTAGCTACATTAAAGTCCTCCATGTATTCAGTTTTGACATCTTTATCGCTTCCACTTGTTCCAGCTCAGTTCATGTTTACATTTGCCTTTAAATCCAGCAGCATCAGACTGGTGCTCCAGATCTCTGGCTCTCTCTTGGTCTTCAGCCTTCCTGATTCCACCTTGGTCTTCCATTTTCTCAACTTCACCGTGATTTGCACTGCCTAAGTCTCCAATTTTGGTATCTATTTGTATAACTTCATCAAAATATCTCAGTCTGCCATATTTACTGAACAAACTATCTTCTGAAACACTTGATATAAATACATTTATTGTTTGTTAATACCGTTTTGCATATGTTTTTAATTTATATGTTAAACTTCCTAACATCACATAAAACCAGAGTAAACAACAACATTTTGTTGCATTGTGTTGTAGGACTATGCAGACACTACATGTCATCTGTCACCTTCTAGTTCTACCAGAAAGACTCAGGAGGTAAGATAAAGAAACAATGTAATTTATTATTAATCAGCAAGCAAAATATCACAAAATAAGGTTCTTTGGTGTAAACCCTGTCTGTAGCTGACATCCTGACTTTGCGTTTCCTGCCTGAAGATGAAGGCAGGGGCATAGCCGATCCCTAAAAAATATGGACAGCAACCATCCTAATAATGGAGGGCAGGATGGAGGGGAAGGTTGGCGTTAGCATCTGCAAACTCAGACATGTGTAAGTACTGATGTTTTATAGTCCAAGTGTTAGATAATGATTTGTTACATCTGAACTAGTAAATATAACATAACATTTGAGTAATTACGACAAAACTTGTGCAACAGCTTCCTTTTACAAAAGTGCGTTTGCTTGCATCCTCCTTTCATTTGGCTTCACTGAGGTCCTCCATCATTCCAGATTTAAGTTTGTACTTTCCACCAACTCCACCTTGGTCTGGAAATATTCCAGCTACACCTAGGTCCTCTGGTGCAGCATTAACTCTCTACTTGTTCAACCGTCTAACTACATATTGGTCTCTAGTTTGCATGACTCCACATTGGTCTTTTGTCTTTCCAGCTTCACCTGGTTTGCACCACCTACTCCACCTTGAGTCTGCATTTCTATAGCTCCATGAAGGTATCCCACTCTGCCATTCTTTCTCAAAAAAACAAAACAAACATTCATACTTACAAAGACTTGCTGTGAGGAAACTATTATTCATAAATGCTTTTTTGTCATATGCATATTATTTGTTGATATTCTTAATATTGCATACAACTACAATAACCAACAGAAATTTATTCTTTTGTGTTGTAGGACTATGAGCACACGACATATCATCTGTCAACATCTACTTTGCAACACTAGACGGTGCCTGCAGACTTTAACTGTTTGGCACCAATGTAGCCCTTTATCTCTCATACTCCACTATTGTTGTCATGTGTCCTAATTCTGCCTTGGTGTTTCTTTTTGTGTTTCTGAACTGGTCTGGACTACTTAAGGATCTTCTTTGTTTTGCATTCTCTTTGGCTCCATTAAGGCATCTCACTGTTCCATTTTGCTGTTGCGTATTTTCTACTGTGTTATCATCTGTTTGTTTGTTTGTTTCTTTGTTTGCCTATTATGCTCTATGTCTGGTTTATTTCATTGTTATTACTATATATTTATTCTCTTTTTTGATTCCTTATCAATGTATGTAATTAATAATACATTTTTTTTATATTTTCTTTATTAGTCTGTTTTCATTCATTGAAACAATTTCTAAATACAGAAGTGCTACGTATTGTTAATAAATTCTATTAATTGTCATAATTTTTGCAATAAATGAAAAGCTTTTATTTCTTTCTTTCTTTCTTTATTTATTTATTTATTTATTATGATTATTATGATTATCATGTATTGCTGATTGCCTGTTTTGCAGCCAGTACTACAGCTAGTCTGATTTTTCTTACTATCTAGTACTATCTAAGCAAGTACAATATATATTTCTGTCTGTGATAGGCAGCATTACACTGTGCATTTATCTTAGCCATCCTCCATCCCAGTATCACATTTCTAGATATGCTACAGACGTCTTTTGCTGTTAACCACTGTCACCTCCTTTCTTATGGAGCAACTAGTTTTGCATTAGCAGCTGTTTCCTTTCTGTGTTTTCCTGGTGTAGTAGAGCAGATCTATGTACTTGCAGATCTACTCTGCCAAAACCAAACCTATTTACATCTGCACAACAACTACTTAATAAAATGTTTCCACTTATTCTGAGAATTGACATGCCTTAAGTTTGTTTTTGTTTTTTACCTTTGAATATTTTTTACTCTTTTCGTAATTTAATATTCATTGGACTGAACTGTTGTTAGACTAGTACCTACAATAACAGGAGTCTTTAATAAAATTAAATATATGATATATTTACTGTTTTACCCGTTATTGATGTATGGTAATATTTAGTTGAATGCTTTTCATAGTTTATTTTAATGTTCATCTTCTACCTTAGGTGTTTGTGGTGCACATATTGTAAAGCTGCCTACTCCACTTTAATCATTGATGTATTTGACATTAAACAAAATACAAAGAAACCAAAAAGAAGTGGTTTGATATTTTCTGATTAAAAATATATATCTTTCAAGCAATTTTCAGAGTTTCTGTTTTTCTAAAAATGCACAAACATTTTTTCTATATTATCCAACTAACCTACGCTACATAATATTAAAACTTTTCTCTGACAAGTACCAGAGCTAGGTTACTAATGTTTTGTTAATAGTGGTCCAACTACCAAAGATGAATTAAACCCCTAATGAGTATAACTTGCAAATCCTATCAGCCATTTTTTAATTACAGAATAAAAACTGTTATATTAATGTTACTTACTAGAGGTAGTCACATCAAAAAAAATCTTTTAAGCTTAATGTTTTTTTGTTTTTTTTAGAATATATAAATAAGTTTCCATCCATTTAAGTGCATATAAAATTGCATATATGTAATTGATTTGAGTATAGTGTCCTCTCCATCAAATTTATCAAATGTTGATAAATCATTACATGTTTAACCTTTATAAAACATAGTAAAACATATTTTTTAATTCGCCAGACATGATTGAATATATTGCTATCCATTTAAAATGAATAGACACTTTTTTGTTTCAACATAATATATATTAGACATGAAAATGCTCTATTAAAACATAAATAGTTGTAATTCAAGAATGCTTTGAAATATAGACCAATGGTTCTTGTTCGAAAGAACACACTTGTCAAATTATTTTAGAAGTGAAATAAATGATAAAAGTTAAATAAAATAACTTATAGAAGTCTAAGTTCTGAAAATGAAAATGTAAAAATACAATTGCTTATCTTTTATAATATTCTATTGCAATCATGTTTTACTCTTAAACTGCAAGAATGAAAAAAACAAAAAACACCATTCTAAATTTTAGGTTGAAATATTTCAACAATTAGCTTTCAGTAACATTTTGTTTGGGTGCAATACCAAACTTTTTTTAGTAGATGACACTCAGGCTCCATATCTGACGATTTAAGGCTGCCTCAAGTCAACTCACCTTAACAATACAGTAAAGTTATACATTTTGATCAGTTCATTGTTAATTTCACTTCCTGCTATTATATTATTTCATGATATGTATAAAGCTGTTCTGCAGAAAAAAGTTATGTTATACTTCAGCTCTGTTCAGTTCTTATTCAGTAGACTCAGTGCATTTAGATAATACCAATAATACTAAAAAATATAAGGGGTCCTCAATCAAGCTAGTCATAGAATAAAAACAATGGACAAAAAAAATTATGAAAAGCAGATAAACCAGGCAACATAGCTGAAATCATCAAACTAATAGCAACAGTGTGCAATTAAAGACCTATTTAAGTCATTTTAAGCAAAAGAGCTGAAAATCATCACTCTGTTATATTTATAAATTCATAAAGATTTACTGGTTATCAATTTTCTACAATACATGGCGCTATTACCACATTCATGGTGGTGCTGGCTTGAAACTTGAACAGCTTCTTCAAGGCATTGTGCTGATGACCCATACTGAGTTTCGTAACAATTCGCTAATGCGTTCATAAAATACAGCATTTTTGCACAAATTTCAGAATGGCCAATAAAGGAAATTGGATATCATTTGACTCGGCATGCATTAGACCAGCTGCAACAGTGAGCAATTAAAGACCTATTACGATCATTTAAGGCAAAAGAGTTGAAAAATGATATATACAGTCAATAATAAAGATTTAATGGTTTATCACTTTGACTAATATGTGGTGCTGTGACCAAATTAATGTGGTATGGTCAGAGTGAGGTAACAATGACACTCGCTAAGGATATGACTCCCGTGAAAATAAGTCAACCAGATCAAAAGTTATAAGCATATGAAAAAAAAACAACTAGGTGGCGCTGGTTTGAAAGTGCTCAGGCTCCTTCGGGACCATGTGCTGATGACCCATACCGAGTTTCGTAACAATATGCTAATGCGTTCATAAAATACAGCATTTTTGCACAAAATTAAAAATGGCCGACAGCCAAAATGGCTGCTATGGGAAAATTGGATATTATTCGACTCGGCATGATGCCCCTAATCTAACAAGACCAAATTTATGCTTTTTGGACAAACATATCTGAAGCTATAAGCAAAAATAATGGCTATTTTGGCTTTTTTGAATCTCCAGACCAGTAGGTGGCGTTGCGACGAAACTCATCATGTAGGCTCTGGTCTTGCTTGGGATGATTTGTACGAAGTTTGGTGTAAATATGATAAATCATTGCAGAGATACAGCCATGAGTCCAAACTGAGTGCTCTGCGTTAAATTAATTTGCGTGTTTTTTGATAATGGTTGAGTTTATCAAAAAGCTTTTGATAACTTTTTGCCAGAATGGTCTGAAGATGATCTGGTTCAATTTTCATGATAGTCAGACCAACAGCCTAGGACGAGTTCGAAAAAGTAAGTTTTTCGCAAAATTCAAAATGGCGGACAAACCATAAGTCGAAACCTAGCATGTTTGGTATCGTTAGACTCAGCAGGGATTCAGAAGTCTAATTTCATGACTCTTTTGAAAATAAGTTGACCACACCCATATTGATAAGCATTTGAATATTTAATTTTACCACTAGGTGGCGCTGGTGCAAAACTTCTTAGGCTCGTTCAGGGCATCGTGCTGAAGACCCATACCGAGTTTTGTGACGATATGCTAATGCGTTCATAAAATACAGCATTTTAGCACAAAATTCAAAATGGCCGACGGCCAAAATGGCTGATATGGTAATAATGGATATCATTCAACTCGGAATGATGCCCCAAATCTGACATGACCACATTTATGATTTATGGCCAAACCATTCAGAAGTTATTAGCATAAATAGCCATTTTTCATATCTCAGGACCAGTAGGTGGCACTGCGCCGAAACACTGCATGTTGCCTCAAGTCATGCTTGTGATGACATGTACAAAGATTGGTCAGAATACGATAAATCGTTTTGGAGATATAGCCTCAAGTCTGATTTTGCGAGCTCTTCGTCGAATTCATTTGTGCCCTATTCGAGAACGGATGGATCTATCGAAAAGCTTTTGATAACTTTTTGCAGTCATGGTCTGAAGATGATCTGGTCCAATTTTTGTGAAAATCGGAGTAACGGCCTAGGAGGAGTTCGAAAAAGTAGGTTTTTCGGAAAATTCAAAATGGCGGGAAAATTTTCATGACGGAAAATGACGTCATATAGTGCAATCGATTCGTCTTGAGCCAAGGAATCAGAGGAAAAAAGAATTTTGTTTCTAGCCCATACGGTTCAAAAGTTATTAGCATAAACAGAAGTGCAACTTTGGACAGCTGGTGGCGCTAGAGGGATTGAGTTAGAGACTCCAAATTGGCTATGGACACAGTTCAGACTGTCCTCTAACTGTGTGCCAAATTTCACAACTTTTTACCATACGGTTCTATGGGCTGCCATAGACTCCAAGAGCGGAAGAATAATAATAAATATAGCTGCAAGCAGCAATTACGGGGCCAAGCAAAAAAGGCACAGCAAGCCAGCCAAGATGGCTGGGAGCATCAGACCAGCTGCAACAGTAAGCAATTAAAGACCTATTAGGATCATTTTAGGCAAAAGAGCTGAAAAATGATATATACAGTCAATAATAAAGATTTAATGGTTTATCACTTTTGATCAATAGGTGGTGCTGTGACCAAATTAATGTGGTATGGTCAGAGTGAGGTAGCAATGACACTCGCTAAGGATATGACTCCCGTGAAAATAAGTCAACCAGATCAAAAGTTATAAACATATGAAAAAAACACTAGGTGGCGCTGGTTTGAAACTTCTCAGGCTCCTTCGGGACCTTGTGCTGATGACTCATACCGAGTTTCGTAACAATACGCTAATGCGTTCATAAAATACAGCATTTTTGCACAAAATTCAAAATGGCCGACAACCAAAATGGCTGATATGGGAAAATTGGATATCATTCGACTCGGCATGATGCCCCTAATCTAACAAGACCAAATTTATGATTTTTGGACAAACATATCTGAAGCTATAAGCAAAAATAATGGCTATTTTGGCTTTTTTGAATCTCCAGACCAGTAGGTGGTGTTGCGACGAAACTCAGCATGTAGGCTCTGGTCTTGCTTGGGATGATTTGTACGAAGTTTGGTCTAAATATGATAAATCATTGCAGAGATACAGCCATGAGTCCAAACTGGGTGCTCTGCGTTAAATTAATTTGCGTGTTTTTTGAGAATGGTTGAGTTTATCAAAAAGCTTTTGATAACTTTTTGCCAGAATGGTCTGAAGATGATCTGGTTCAATTTTCATGATAATCAGACCATGACAGCGTCTAGGACGAGTTCGAAAAAGTAGGTTTTTCGCAAAATTCAACATGGCGGACAAACCATAAGTCGAAACCTAGCATGTTTGGTATCGTTGGACTCAGCAGGGATTCAGGAGTCTAAGGTCATGACTCTTTTGAAAATAAGTTGACCACACTCATAGTGATAAGCATTTGAATATTTGATTTTACCACTAGGTGGCGCTGGTGCGAAACTTCTCAGGCTCGTTCAGGGCATCGTGCTGATGACCCATACCGAGTTTTGTGACGATATGCTAATGCGTTCATAAAATACAGCATTTTAGCACAAAATTCAAAATGGCCGACGGCCAAAATGGCTGATATGGTAATAATGGTTATCATTCGACTCGGCATGATGCCCCTGAATCTGACGTGACCACATTTATGATTTCTGGACAAACCATTCAGAAGTTATTAGCCAAAATAGCCATTTTTCGTATCTCCGGACCAGTAGGTGGCACTGCACTGAAACACTGCATGTTGGCTTAAGTCATGCTTGTGATGACATGTATGAAGTTTGGTCAAAATACGATAAATCATTTTGGAGATATAGCCTTAAGTGTGATTTTGCGAGCTTTCGGTCGAATTCATTTGTGCCCTATTCGAGAACGGATGGATCTATCGAAAAGCTTTTGATAACTTTTTGCAGTCATGGTCTGAAGATGATCTGGTTCAATTTTTGTGAAAATCGGAGTAACGCCCTAGGAGGAGTTCGAAAAAGTAGGTTTTTCGGAAAAATCAAAATGGCGGGAAAATTTTCATGACGGAAAATGACGTCATATAGTGCAATTCGATTCGGCTTGACCCAAGGAATCAGAGGAAAAAAGAATTTTGTTTCTAGCCCATACGGTTCAAAAGTTATTAAGCATAAACAGAAGTGCAACTTTGGACAGCTGGTGGCGCTAGAGGGATTGAGTTAGAGACTCCAAATTGGCTATGGACACAGTTCAGACTGTCCTCTAACTGTGTGCCAAATTTCACAACTTTTTACCAATACGGTTCTATGGGCTGCCATAGACTCCAAGAGCGGAAGAATAATAATAATAATAAATATAGCTGCAAGCAGCAATTACGGGGCCAAGCACAAAAACGGCAGAAGAAGCCAGCCAACATGGCTGGGAGCATCAGACCAACAGCAGCAGTGAGCAATTAGAAGACCTATTAAAAGTTATTAGCATTTTTGTCAATTTTGTTATAACTTTTGACCACAAGGTGGCGCTGGTCCGAAACTTCTCAGGCTCCTTCAGGGCATTGTCCTGATGACCCATACCAAATTTATGAATTTTGGTCAAACCCATCAGAAGTTATAAGCAAAAATAGCCATTATTCATATCTCCACTCCAGTAGGTGGCGCTGCGCCGAAACACTGTATGATGCCTCAGGTCATGCTGGTGATGACACGTACCAAGTTTGGTCTGAATATGATAAAGCATTGCAGAGATACAGCTTCAAGAGTCATTTTTGCATCATATCTCAAATTTTTGCTCTGGTATACGAAAACGGTTTGACTTATCAACTTGAAATCCATAACTTTTTGTCGGCATGGTCTGAAGATGATACGGTTCAATTTTGGTGAAAATCGGAGCAACGGTCTAGGAGGAGTTCGAAAAAGTAGGTTTTTAAAGTAAAACAATATGGCGGACAGGAATTTCAGCTGACTATGGCAAATTTGATATCTTTGTTCTCAGCATGACCCAAGGAATCTACTGAGACCAGTTTCATTACAAACTAGGAGGAGTTCGAAAAAGTAGGTTTTTAAAGAAAAACAATACAGCGGACAGGAAGTTCAGCTGACTATGGAAAGTTTGATATCTATGTTCTCAGCATGACCCAAGGAATCTACTGAAAACAGTTTCATTACAATCGGTTAATATACTCAAAAGTTATTAGCATTTCTGTAAATTTTGTTATAACTTTTGACCACAAGGTGGCGCAGTGCTGAAACTTCTCAGGCTCCTTCAGGGTATTGTGCTGGGGACCATACCGAGTTTCGTAACGATACGCTAATGCGTTCGTAAAATACAGCATTTTAGCACGAAATTCAAAATAGCCGACGGCCAAAATGTCCGATATGGGAAAATTGGATATCATTTGACTCGGCATGATACCCCGAATCCAACAAGACCAAATTTATGATTTTTGGACAAACCCATCAGAAGTTATAAGCAAAAATATCCATTTTTCATATCTCCGCACCAGTAGGTGGCGCTGAGCCGAAACACTGCATGGTGCCTCAGGTCATGCTTGTGAAGACATGTATCAAGTTTGGTCTGAATATGATAAAGTGTTGCAGAGATACAGCCTTACTTCTATTTTCACAAGCGCTACGTACAATTCGTTCGTGTGTTTTCGAAAACGGTTTGAGCAATCGACTTGAATTCCATAACTTTTTTTCAGCATGGTCTGAAGATGATCTGGTTCAATTTTCATGAAAATCGGACTAACGGCCTAGGAGGAGTTCGAAAAAGTAGGTTTTTCAGAAAATTCAAAATGGCGGAAAAATTTTCATGACGGAAAATGACGTCATATGATGCAATCGATTCGTCTTGACCCAAGGAATCATAGGAAAAAAGAATTTTGTTTCTAGCCCTTATGGTTCAAAAGTTATTAGCATAAACATAAGTGCAACTTTGGACAGCTGGTGGCGCTAGAGGGATTGAGTTAGAGACTCCAAATTTGCTATGGACAAAGGTCATTCTGTCCTCTAACTGTGTGCCAAATTTCACAACTTCCCGCAAGCGGTTCTATGGGCTGCCATAGACTTCAAGAGCGGAAGAAGAAGAAGAATAATAATAAGCGTACGGAACGCCAACAATAACAATAGGTGCCTAAGCACCTTCGGTGCTTGGCCCCTAAATATAGCTGCAAGCAGCAATTACGGGGCCAAGCACAAAAACGGCACAAGAAGCCAGCCAACACAGCTGGGAGCATCAGACCAACTGCAACAGTGAGCAATTAAAGACCTATTGAGATCATTCTAGACAAACGAGCTGAAAAATGATCAAAAATGAGGATTTACTGGTTTATCACTTTCGACCAATAGGTGGCGCTGTGTCCAAATTGTTGCGGTATGTTCAGAGTGAGGTGACAATGACACTTGCAAAGTTTGGTGTCAATATGTCAAAGCATTGCAGAGATACAGGTCAAGAGTCGTTTTTGCATCATGCCTCAAATTCTTTGCTCCGCTATACGAAAACGGTTTGACTTATCGACTTGAAATCCATAACTTTTTGTCAGCATCGTCTGAAGATGGTCTGGTTCAATTTTGGTGAAAATCGGAGCAACGGTCTAGGAGGAGTTCGAAAAAGTAGGTTTTTAAAGAAAAACAATATGGCGGACAGGAAGTTCAGCTGACTATGGAAAATGTGATATCTATGTTCTCAGCATGACCAAGGAATCTACTGAGACAAGTTCCATTACAATCGGTCAATATAGTCAAAAGTTATTAGCATTTTTGTCAATTTCATTATAACTTTTGACAACAAGGTGGCGCTGGTCCGAAACTTCTCAGGCTCCTTCAGGGCATTGTCCTGATGACCCATACCAAATTTGTTAATTTTGGTCAAACCCATCAGAAGTTATAAGCCAAAAATAACCATTTTTCATATCTCCACTCCAGTAGGTGGCGCTGCGCCGAAACACTGTATAATGCCTCAGGTCATGCTTGTGATGACACGTACCAAGTTTGGTCTGAATATGTTAAAGCATTGCAGAGATACAGCTTCAAGAGTCATTTTGCATCATATCTCAAATTGTTTGCTCTGGTATACGAAAACTGTTTGACTTATCGACTTCAAATCCATAACTTTCTGTCGGCATGGTCTGAAGATCATACGGTTCAATTTTGGTGAAAATCGGAGCAACGGTCTAGGAGGAGTTTGAAAAAGTACGTTTTTAAAGAAAAACAATACAGCGGACAGGAAGTTCAGCTGACTATAGCAGATTTGATATCTATGTTCTCAGCATGACCCAAGGAATCTACAGAGACCAGTTTCATTACAATCGGTTAATATAGTCAAAAGTTATTAGCATTTTTGTAAATTTTGTTCTAACTTTTGACCACAAGGTGGCGATGGTCCGAAACTTCTCAGGCTCCTTCAGGGCATTGTGCTGATGACCCCTACCAAGTTTCATAACGATACGCTACTGCGTTCATAAAATACAGCATTTTAGCACAAAATTCAAAATGGCTGACAGCCAAAATGTCCGATATGGGAAAATTGGATATCATTTGATTCGGCATGATGCCCCAAATCGAACAAGACCAAATTCATGATTTTTGGCCAAAGCCATCAGAAGTTAAAAGGAAAAATATCAATTTTTCATATCTCCGCACCACTAGGTGGCGCTGCGCCGAAACGCTGCATGTTGCCTCAGGTCATGCTTGTGATGACAGGTACCAAGTTTGGTCTGAATACGATAAAGCGTTGCGGAGAAACAGCCTTATGTCTATTTTCGCAAGAACTACTTACAATTTGTTCACGTGTTTTTCGAAAACGGTTTGAGGAATCAACTTGAATTCCATAACTTTTTGTCGGCATGGTCTGAAGATGATCTGGTTCAATTTTCGTGAAAATCGGAGTAACGGCCTAGGAGGAGTTCGAAAAAGTACGTTTTTCAGAAAATTCAAAATGGCGGAAAAAATTTCATGACGGAAAATGACGTCATAGGGTGCCATCGATTCGACTTGACCTAAAGAATCAGAGGAAAAAGGAATTTTGTTTCTAGCCCTTATGGTTCAAAAGTTATTAACATAAACATAAGTGCAACTTTGGACAGCTGGTGGCGCTAGAGGGATTGAGTTAGAGACTCCAAATTTGCTATGGACAAAGGTCAGACTGTCCTCTAACAGTGTGCCAAATTTCACAACTTTCCCGCAAGCGGTTCTATGGGCTGCCATAGACTTCAAGAGCGGAAGAAGAAACGGAAGAAGAATAATAATAAGCGTACGGAATGCCAACAATAACAATAGGTGCCTAAGCACCTTCGGTGCTTGGCCCCTAATAAGCGTACGGAACGCCAACAATAACAATAGGTGCCTAAGCACCTTCGGTGCTTGGCCCCTAATAATAATAATGTTCAAATAGGTTAACAATATGTTGCATTTCTTAAACCAACATAATTTTGTTCTTGAAAATATTAGTAAATAATTACTACAAACTGTTTCTAAAGGACATTTTATTAAGATTTACAACAAAACTCCATTCACTTCTGCAGGTAAATTTTTGCCAGATTGTGTCCTTCACGATGGCTGTCTGTCAGCCCCAAAGTACCTAAAAAAATTAAAACATATCTTTCCCATTTCAACATATCTTTATGAATTACTTAAAGGGGCTCTATGTAATAATGACACCCAGTGTTCAAAATAGGTACTGCAGTCCAAATTCAAAATATTGTTTGGCCCGCCCCCTCGTTCAAAGACGCGGGTTGCCAGCTTTTACAGCATATGGTTGCCAGCAACAATAGGGAGCGCAATTGACAATGAAAGCTGAGGAAACAAACACTGTAAGCTGATGAGTTTTGATGCTGTTGTTCATAGAGATATTTAGATGGATTCAGAGGCTTTTTAGTAGAGATGGACCGATTGCAATTTTCTTGGCCGATTCCGATTTCCGATTTTTGTTAGTGTGATCGGCCGATACCAATTTTTGCCGATTATGATTTTCTTTCTAAGAACTATAAATAACAACATATACAAACAAAAATCTACTTTTCTTCAATGCAGAGTTTTATTTTCATAAAAAAAACAAGTAAAAGTCAGTAAAAAAAAATATAAACAGCTCAAATAAATGCAATAGAATAAAGAGAGCTATGAAACTACGTTTTTTGGGTTAACTGGGTTTTTATTCAGGTAAGAAATACTACAGAAATGAAAGTAATCAAATGTAAAATAACGCATTGTGTTATTTTGCATTGGTTACCTTAATTTCTGTAGTCTTTATTGCAAATAATTCTTACCATTAAAGTTATACAACGTATTCAGTCAAGAGCAGAAAGTGATTTTCTTTGTCTTTTGTTCTTTGATTAACATGACTGACAGCAGCAGGAATATTGGACTGCTGTCCCTTTAAGAGTTTATGAACGGTGTTCAACAGACCCAATACTGCTACACACAACATGGGTTCACTTTCTTAACTATTTAACGATTAAAAACTGACAGTGTTTATCTGTGTACTCGCCAAGATTGCCTGTGCCTCTGGTTTTGACATACTTTTGTATGTATTTGACAGTTTAAGCGCAGGAAGGCGCATATTTTGGTAATTGTGTCTCTGTTTGAGACTGAGCGTGGCTTGTACGCTTCACTAATATAGATCAGTAGTGCGCGCGCTTGTGTGACTGCGAAACCTGCGGGAATGACTAAAATTATGCGCTATACAAACACTATTTAACCGGAGCGAATGAGACGAGAAAGAGAGAGAGAGAGAGAGAGAGAGAGAGAGAGGAGGCGCCCGCGCGGGTGTGTGTCACTTCACCGTGACAGAGAAGAGAGCGAGAACGCGCAGCTGACGTTATTGCCTGATTCTCTGACCCAGTTTGTTTGCTCGTCTCCGTGGCTGCAATACGCGGTGTTTTCCGCCAACTGGCAACCTGTGATGTCGAAATACTATCCGCTTGTTAAGTCGTGACGTAAGGAACGCCGTTTCCGGGTCCAAGCCTCGACTCGTTTCACTTGAGAATGCCATTGACGGCCGTTTATGATCTATTTATTCATTTTAAACATCAATCATTTTAAAAAGTTAAACATTTTAAATACTTACAGTCTACACAACAGTCTCCGTGCTTGCAGCGTCACAGATATTAATATTTTAACGATTTATAAAAGATGAATCATTGTCTGGCCATCTGGAATTTTGGTATGGAGATAAAGGTTATAATTATATATTTTTTTGTAGTATTACACCACATCGTGTATGTATATTAGCATCATTTGTTGTTTTCTTGTGGTATGAGATAGAGCGTTTGGACCCGGAAGTGCTGCCGCGTGACGTCAGACTTAACAACCGGATTGGATCAACTGCAGCACGAGGTTTCGCACAGACCAAAACAAAAACAGACATTCCGACACGGAACGCACATTTTCAAAATAGAATATCTGGCTGTAGCAATGTTTTTCTGAGAAACAAGTAGGTGAACTTAGCATGTTTCCTCAATATCTGCAAACATATTGGGGTATTTTTATTATTTATTCAAGTAAAAATCTTACATAGAGTCCCTTTAAATATTATTATTTAAGTTCAAAAGAAATAATCAGATAAACACTTTTAAGTAGCAAATGTACAGTATCCGTATTCATATAGAACACAATATTGCATAACGACGGATTAAAGTACCTTTGTTGTAAATGAAGACTTTTTGTTGCATCATCAGTGTCCATATTTAAGTAGGCCGTCTGGATTCTGAATGAAAACAAATCTAAAAGTTAGCTGTTATTCTAAAGCAGTATACACCCACAATTAATGTAATTGTCATGTCATTCTAAGAAAGATCTAACGGATTTTAGTGTATACGTAAAGGAAAAACGAAAGATGTAAACTGAAAAAGACATTTAAAAACTTACATTCCAGTATTTATTGTTGAGGGCAGAGTTCCGTTGACCAGGAGACAGTTCTGTTGTTTGGGCCACAAACTGTCCCAGCGGGTAAAACATCCTCCATCACAACTCTGTATCTGCCGCTACTCTGTTTGTGAACGAGTCCGTACTCGCTTTTTCCGTCAAAAAGGCAATCAGACCAGGGACATTTTGCGCCAATTTCTTCAACTACCATTCGCGCTGTTCGTCAATTTCAAATGTTCCTACGTCACGAGAAAAGCACGCTGTGATTGGTGGATTTACCCGTCGATCTACCATGGCCCAATCAGCGCCTCTCGTCTCCTGTAAAAACCCAGTAGATTGTCATATTTTAAAATAAGCACTTTTTAACGAGGCTGAGTTGAAAATGTTCTCTAACCTTGTAATCAAATATAAACTGTAGCTACATTTGTTTGTTGCAAATTTACAGAAAATGCCATTGAGATTTTAATATTGTTAATAAAGATATTAAAGGGATAATTCACCCAAAAATAAAAATGTCATTATTTACACACCCTCAAGTTGTTCCAAACCTGTATAAATGTATTTGTTCTGTTCAACACAAAAGAAGATATTCTGAAGAATGTGGGAAACTGAACAGTTCTGGGGCACCATTGACTTCCATAGTATTAGACCCAAAGCAATCTGGTTACAAACATTCCTCAAAATATCTTCTTTGTTCAACAGAAACTTGAGGGTAGGTAAATGATGACAGAATTTAATTTTTTTTGGGTGAACTATCCCTTTAATATTGCTTGCCAACTGAAAACAAAGTTTCCCCATTTAGGCTACAGTTAATACAATCTTTTTAAAACAAATGACATTAATTATACATAAATTTCCCTTAGTAAAAAGTAAATTGAGTAAGACAGTGTAAAAGGTGCGAGTGTGGATTAGTAATCTGGCCCCCAGGTATCAAGGAGAAAAAATGTTGGCCCTCGTCAATATCAAAGTTGCCCATCCCTGCCCTATGGTAAACACGTTCACGCAACAGTTCAGCCAAATACGAGACTTTCCCTTCCCCCAGAATTCATCTCACTTTTGCAGTCAAGCCAGTGTTCAGCTAAAATAATGCATTTCATCTTTTGTTTCTTATTATATTTTGTATCTTATTATATGTTGTTTCTTTTTAGTTCAGCCCAATGCAGTTTCACACAATGGTGTTAAAACATGATGCCAGCCAGACCCAGAACCAAAACAGAAGTGCCAGATGTAATGATGATCTGGCCCAAACTTCATCACAATCTGAAATAATATCCACATTTTACAAATGTTGTTTTGATAATGTTACTCCTTTATTATGGAACATTGTGGCAATATTGTATATTCTCCATTCTTACATAAACCAAGCTAACCATGTCTTGAACATTGGGGGGAAGTTTCTTTCTTTCTTTTTTTTTTCTTTTAATAAAGCGTAAAGAAACAAAACAGTGAAGGAAATTGTTGCTAATACAATGCTATATCAGTTATGTACAATAATAATTGAAGACTTCAGATGCAAAAGCCTTTAAGTGCCATTTGAAATTTTCTTATAAAACAAGCATGTTTATCAAGCTTATTACACTTTAATGGCGATGAAAAGGACCTATTAATTGCCATTAAAGTGAAATTTACTGAACCTAAACATACAAGCTTGACAAAAATGCTAATTTAAGAAGAAAATTTCAGATGCCACATGCACAGGCTTTTGCATCTGAACTCTTCAATTGTAGAAAAAAAGAAAACATTAAATTGTGCAGAAATTAATTTCAATAGTACATTGAGAACTCAAGTTTAATAATACAATATAATGTTAGTTCTGAGATTGTTCAATTTAAGGAATGAATAATAGTGAATATTTATAAAAAATTAGTGAATATTTACAACTTTGAATAATCTGTTGCCTCAATAACATCCTCAAAACATCCTCAAAATGTTGCAGGTGAAATGTTCTAGTTTTGTTAATATGTCACATTAGAAGAACATTTTATACAGAACATTTCATCACCTCAAACATTAATGATGTTCTTATAGTGTTCTCCTAATGTTACTGAGAGAATGTTCTTCCTTTGTTTTATTGAAACATTGTGCGAATGTTATATTTACAACATTATATAATATGTTACCTCAACAAAATCCTCAAAATGTTGCAGGTGAAATGTTCTAGATTTGTTAATACGTCACATTAGAAGAACATTTTACACAGAACATTTCATCACCTCAAACCTCAGTGATGTTCTTATAGCGTTCTCCTAATGTTGCTGAGAGAATGTTCTTCCTTTGTTTTATTGAAACATTGTGCGAATGTTTTATTGACAACATTATATAATATGTTACCTCAACAACATCCTCAAAATGTTTAGGTAAAATGTTCTATCATGGTTAATACGTCACATTAGAAGAACATTTTACACAGAACATTTCTTCAACTCAAACCTCAATCATGTTCTTATAG
The DNA here is from genome assembly GCF_018812025.1 of Megalobrama amblycephala. Lineage (NCBI taxonomy): Eukaryota > Metazoa > Chordata > Actinopteri > Cypriniformes > Xenocyprididae > Megalobrama > Megalobrama amblycephala. The sequence continues at coordinate 38,858,115 of NC_063048.1, read as the reverse complement.
CGTTTTCCTAATGTTTCTGAGAGAATGTTCTTCCTTTATTTTATTGAAACATTGTGCGAATGTTATATTTACAACATTATATAATATGTTACCTCAATAACATCCTCAAAATGTTGCAGGTTAAATGTTCTAGATTTGTTAATACGTCACATTAGAAGAACATTTTACACAGAACATTTCATCACCTCAAACCTCAATCATGTTCTTTAGCGTTTTCCTAATGTTGCTGAGAGAATGTTCTTCATTTGTTTTATTGAAACATTGTGCGAATGTTATATTTACAACATTACATAATGTTACCTCAACAACATCCTCAAAATATCCTCAAAATGTTTAGGTAAAATGTTCTATCATGGTTAATGCGTCACATTAGAAGAACATTTTACACAGAACATTTCATCAACTCAAACCTCAATCATGTTCTTTAGCGTTTTCCTAATGTTGCTGAGAAAATGTTCTTCCTTTGTTTTATTGAAACATTGTGCGAATGTTATATTTACAACATTACATAATGTTACCTCAACAACATCCTCAAAACGTTCAGGTAAAATGTTCTATCGTGGTTAATACGTCACATTAGAAGAACATTTTACACAGAACATTTCATCACCTCAAACCTCAATCATGTTCTTATAGCGTTTTCCTAATGTTGCTGAGAGAATGTTCTTCCTTTGTTTTATTGAAACATTGTGCGAATGTTATATTTACAACATTATATAATATGTTACCTCAATAACATCCTCAAAATGTTGCAGGTGAAATGTTCTAGATTTGTTAATACGTCACATTAGAAGAACATTTTACACAGAACATTTCATCACCTCAAACCTCAATCATGTTCTTATAGCGTTTTCCTAATGTTACTGAGAGAATGTTCTTCCTTTGTTTTATTGAAACATTGTGCGAATGTTATATTGACAACATTATATAATGTTACCTCAATAACATCCTCAAAACATCCTCAAAATGTTGCAGGTGAAATGTTCTAGATTTGTTAATACGTCACATTAGAAGAACATTTTACACAGAACATTTCATCACCTCAAACCTCAATCATGTTCTTATAGCGTTTTCCTAATGTTGCTGAGAGAATGTTCTTCATTTGTTTTATTGAAACATTGTGCGAATGTTATATTTACAACATTATATAATATGTTACCTCAATAACATCCTCAAAATGTTGCAGGTGAAATGTTCTAGATTTGTTAATACGTCACATTAGAAGAACATTTTTTACAGAACGTTTCATCACCTCAAACATTAATGATGTTCTTATAGTGTTTTCCTAATGTTGCTGAGAGAATGTTCTTCATGTGTTTTATTGAAACATTGTGCGAATGTTATATTGACAACATTATATAATATGTTACCTCAATAACATCCTCAAAATGTTTAGGTAAAATGTTCTATCGTGGTTAATACGTCACATTAGAAGAACATTTTACACAAAACATTTCATCACCTCAAACCTCAATCATGTTCTTATAGCGTTTTCCTAATGTTGCTGAGAGAATGTTCTTCATTTGTTTTATTGAAACATTGTGCGAATGTTATATTTACAACATTATATAATATGTTACCTCAAAACATCCTCAAAATGTTGCAGGTGAAATGTTCTAGATTTGTTAATACATCACATTAGAAGAACATTTTATACAAAACATTTCATCACCTCAAACCTCAATCATGTTCTTATAGCGTTCTCCTAATGTTGCTGAGAGAATGTTCTTCCTTTGTTTTATTGAAACATTGTGCGAATGTTATATTTACAACATTATATAATATGTTACCTCAATAACATCCTCAAAATGTTGCAGGTGAAATGTTCTAGATTTGTTAATACGTCACATTAGAAGAACATTTTACACAGAACATTTCATCACCTCAAACATTAATGATGTTCTTATAGCGTTTTCCTAATGTTGCTGAGAGAATGTTCTTCTTTTGTTTTATTGAAACATTGTGCGAATGTTATATTTACAACATTATATAATATGTTACCTCAAAACATCCTCAAAATGTTGCAGGTGAAATGTTCTAGATTTGTTAATACGTCACATTAGAAGAACATTTTACACAGAACATTTCATCACCTCAAACCTCAATCATGTTCTTATAGCGTTCTCCTAATGTTGCTGAGAGAATGTTCTTCTTTTGTTTTATTGAAACATTGTGCGAATGTTATATTTACAACATTATATAATATGTTACCTCAATAACATCCTCAAAACATCCTCAAAATGTTGCAGGTGAAATGTTCTAGATTTGTTAATACGTCACATTAGAAGAACATTTTATACAGAACATTTCATCACCTCAAACCTCAGTGATGTTCTTATAGCGTTTTCCTAATGTTGCTGAGAGAATGTTCTTCATTTGTTTTATTGAAACATTGTGCGAATGTTTTATTGACAACATTATATAATGTTACCTCAACAACATCCTCAAAATGTTGCAGGGAAAATGTTCTAGATTTGTTTGCACTTAACATTATAGGAACATTTTCTGAATTTAAAAACATTCTTAAAACATTTTTTGAACATTACATTCAAATGTTTTCTTTAAAACATTAAAAAACCTTTACAGAATGTTAGCCAAAGTTCTGAGAACGTTCCCTGCTAGCTGGGAAATCTGATTGGTCACAGACCAAGTTGAAGAGACATTTGAATTCCGATAAGTTTAACCACTCTACATATTTTTTCGCATTACTTGTGCTGCTGGTGTGTTGTTTAATATAGATTTGTGTGTACGATTGTAAAATGATTCTGCCAGTGTAAACTTAATAAACATTTACACATATTTGGAAATTGTATAGGCTACACTGCATATACTAAATGGGCTTGTAATGCATTCATACTGAAATAAATAGCACACGTAATATAATGAATTCCAAGGATGAAGAAGTAAACTTAAAAAATATACTCAAATTTAACATTAGATACACTACAACTTCAGGATATTAAATAATGTATTTTTTTAAATATACTTTCAGTGCATTGTTACAATGATCATTTTCAGCACACTTAAAATATACCTCAAATATATTTTTATAAAGTGCAAATAAATACACTTTTAAAAAATAAACTGAACTTACACTTCAAGTATATTTTTCTAAAATATATTTTTTTAGAAAATATACTAAAGTACAATTATTTTAAAGTGTGTTAAAAGTTGCATTGTGAAAATATGATACTAATATACTTTTTATATATTTAATGATAGTACATTTTTTGTTAGTATATTTGCAGTGTACTATAGAAAAAGGGAATATATTTAAAATACAATAAAGTATACTTTTTTTTCACTAGGGTAGTCCTGCATCAGAGAGTCGTCCAACAGCAGTGCTCAGCAAACTATGGTTTGTGTACATTTGTGAGATACCTTCCACCACCTGAACAACAAGAATTTAAAGTATACAATTTAGATTTGGAAAATAATATAAACACAGTTTAAATTCATGGGCAAAAACGAAATATCTATTACCAACCTCTTCACAAATATTTTTTAGCATATTACCAAGGTCGGCTCCCTGGTGAACCACACTTCGGTGCTCGAGTTTGCACAGAGGGATGCTCCGGCATTTTATGGACACTTTGACATATTTTTTTGAAGCTGTCCACGGGACAAAGTGGGTCGCCGGGGCTCGCAAACATAAATCCTCGTAAATTTTCCCTATCCGATGCAGTGGGATCCTTGTGGTTTTTTGTCTCTGGGTTATGCGCCAGGGTCAGGTACTCTTTCCCATTCTCGTCTTGCCGGAGAACGAAAGACTCTTTTGATAGGTTACGGTTTCTGTAAAATGACCGCAAATAAGCAATTACTGCAGATGAACACTTCTTTATTAACCACTAGCAACGCATCCCCCAGCCAACAACATGACCCCGAACGTTCTCCCTCAAGACACACCCCCAGGTGCTTCCCTTCACCCAGATTTAAAGCAACAGTGTTGAATCAATTTAGTTGATTCAGAATTCAGAATTTAGTTGTCTTTTTCGTATTGACCTCATCTTTGTCGTCTTCTGTTGAGTTGTACTACACTATTGTTGCAGCTAGCGTTGCATTCGGAGGGGAAAAAGTGGACGATAGAGATTAATCATCTTTAGCCGTTCTTGGCATTTTTATTTTTCTAGCTGCCGACACATCATTCTCACGGTCAGATAGCCTTCAGTAAGTGACAACCGTAAATCAACTGGGACAAACATAATAACGCGAACGCGTCTTCTGTAGCTTATACTTTGGTGCCCCCTTGTGGCATACACATATGCATAATACAGAACAGTACAGCATTACATCAATATACAACTGAGGACATAATGAACATTTTACCATCTTCGATCTTATCTAGCTCTTCCGGTGTTAATTCTTTGTGCCGCTTTTTGTCATTCAACGTCTTCTCCAAGTCATCTATTTCGTCTTGTGCCTGGGCCCATTTCTCAAAATTACTATATTCACCATACAAATTAAACGATATGCAAAAATCATCCATTTAGCCTACCTAAATAAACGTTTTCATATGTGTCTCTCACTCTGTTTGCAAGTGTAACTGTGTTACTATGGTTACCAATGTTTATAGTAGCGGATTAATTTCGAACTGTAATCAAACTGACTGGAACTACCTGTGCATTAAACGGTTTTACTGCACACCTTCCAGCAGTTAACCTCAAACCGTATATATATATATCAGTGGCGATTTCTTTAAGACTGCAAGGGAAGCTCGGCTTCCCTTATAATGTCACAAAATTAATGGTCAAATATGTACTATTGTATTAACATTTTATTGACTAAAAATGCGTTAGAAAACGTTCATCTCAAAGACGAGTTCGTTCAGAATCAGTTACATATAGTAGGTCGGCTGACTCGATTCCTTCTCATACATACATTCCCGCAGCGTCACAGTGCATTTCCCTATTGAAGCCCAGCGTCCATTGACTTCAATGGGGCTGCTTTGAACGGTTTTTTTCAGCGCTTCGAAACTAGACGGTCATTGGATAAACGCTGCGATTATGTCCCGCCCACGGACGCTCAGCGTCTCTGGGGGTGAATGGGGAGTGGGCTGGCCCGGACTCCGAGCTTCTGCGTGATGATTGGAGGGTCTGTCGAAAGACTGCATCTCCTTTTGACTGACAGCGATTCTGTACTATAAGGAATCACTGAAGCTATTCGCGCTCAGTCCCATCACGGATTTCTCAAGTTCAGTCGAAATAAAAACTGCTGCAACCTATTTCTTTGATATTTGCTTGGCGAAATTGCTTGATTTTCATCATACATTTCACACAATTATACACCACATTCCTTGTTTCAGTTTTACAGAGTTTAATATTTTTTTTTTAGATCGTTCATTCATTCATTCCTTCCTTCATTCATTCATTCATTCATTAAGCAGCCTAGCTCTGCTGGCCATTGAGAGGACACTGGTCAAGTCACTTGAAAAGACTCCTAGTTGGTACGACAGGGTCACAGTGTGACTCACAGACCATTTTCTTGAAAAGGAACGTAGGGCAGAATTTACTTTTAAATAAATAGACAATTTTATGATGTAGGCCGAAAATGAGCTTCCCCTCTCTGACAGACCAGTAGCCGCCACTGATATATATATATATATATATATATATATATATATATATATATATATATATATATAACAAAACATGTAGGCCTAATAAATAAATAAATAAATATATTGTACGGAAAACACACCCTACGAAGTAAAATGAGCTCAAACAGGCACGTGCACAGGTAGGGCTCAACCTGTGCAGGGCACATGCCCTTTTTGTCCTTACACTCCAAAGTGCCCTTTTTTTTGGACGTTTTATTTTATTTATTTATTTTCTTGAATAAATCAATGAATTTTCTTGAAAAAAATCAATAAATTTACAAATATATTTAGCCTAATAAAGGTATTAAAAAGAGCTTGTGACAAAATCTTTTTGGATCCGCTCAAACTGTCAGTCAAACCTCTTAACTCCGCCCCCTGAGTGCAGCGAACTGAAGTTCCACAGCAGAGCAGCTGAACGTCTTGCTACGGTAAATAAATATCTTGTTGTTTGAATAAGTAGGCTACAACGTTGTCTTTACGAAAGAAACATTAGTATGTCTATAAAGTTTCATATTTTATGCATTTGAGGCCTGAGACCGGCGGCGGAGAGAGAGGGAGGGGGCTAGCATTTGCCTTCTAAGTCATAGCCGATACCAATAGCCTACAATAGCCTTAAATAGCCTGTGCATACAGTACAGTAGTATTACATCTTTTATAAATTGAGATTTTGGCCAAACGTATTTTACCACAGGAAAAATTGAGCGCTCATAACCTATTGATGACGACGTAACACGTAGCCTAATGTGATGCCATCGTTTTAATGACGGACAAATTGCACATTTGCACATATTCGCTGGTCAAAAACCCGGCGTAACTGCATTTGAGTTTGACAAAAAAGCGACTGAGTGATCCCCGTCGTCAGCTAGGTAAAATACATTTCTAAGGAATTTCTTCTTTGATTTATGATGGCTATCTGCATACACTTAATTCATTAACATTTAATCGTATTATATATGGTCACACAGTATGGTTAATGTTTACTATGTTAATATGTATTTGCTCGCTAGATAATTTTAATCTAGTATTGTATACTCCCCGCTCTTCACATGTATAAACGTAGTAAAACATGGTTTTACTACAGTAATGTTGTAGGAACTAAAAAACATTACAGAATCATCAGGTCACTGTGCTTCTTTATATTTTATAATGCAGAATGTAATGTGTGTGTATTAATTTGATGAGAGGGACATCCCTGGATCACAGTGAAGTCAAACATCTTCAAACACATGGCTCACAGAAGATTGCTGTTGTAATAATTTTTAAAGAAGCCCTGAAACCCTGTATATCTATCTATCTATCTATCTCTCTATCTCTCTATCTCTCTCTCTCTCTCTCATATATATATATATATATATATATATATATATATATATATATATATATATAACTGTCATTAATAGTGAATAGATATAAAGCTTGTGAGACTATTATTTTGGGGGGGTTGCCCTTTTTTTCAGTTTCAGCACATGCCCCTCAAAAGGTCTGTGCACGGCCCTGAGCTCAAATGAAATATGTGTAGGGAATTATAAAGAGTTGTTTAGTTTACGACCGAGCAAATGTGTCGTCCAGCGTTCATTTTCTCGAGCCGTAATAAGCTCTTGTAGCGGATATGAATATCCAACAATCGTGAAAACACTGATTAGAGCACGGTAACTTTAAGATCCAGTTTAAGACATTGAATTTTAGGAGCACATAATACAAGACACTTTCTTTTAAAAATCTACAAGAGATTTTATTTATTATAACACAAACTAATCTAACACAAACTAACACATATACACACACACACATTCATTCATACACGTTGCAGTAAGAAAGGAAATGAGAAAGAAAGAGTTTTAATAGAGAGAGTGATATGATAAATTCCTAGCAAAATTATGCACTTCAGAAGATCTGACCTGAACGAACCATGAATCATTAATTTAAATGCACCAGTTCAGTTTTAATCTGGAGGTACTTGCTTGCGTTGACTTTAAATGTGAATTTCCCTTGTCGGCGTGCAGAGAAGGGTTTTCCAAGTCGATGATTTGTCTCTTCAGGTCCAGATAGTGGTTAGGTCGAAACCAATCACATTTGAGCTTGCTGAAAAATGGAAAGGAAGTCTCTTTGTCTTGGCTGGAGTTAAAGCTGAAGCAGCAGAAGTCGTTGGTTGAACTTTGCGGAAAAACTTAGAAACACGAGACGTTCAGCGGAAAAGAAAATTTAGTAAAAGAAAAGAAAAGTGAGTGAAAGTTGGATGGCTTGAATGAGCTGCTTGTCTGTTCTTCTTGTTACTCCATGGTTCTTGGTACTCTTGTCTTTGTCTTGGTTCTCTACTTGAACTAGTCTTCTCTTGCAATATGACTATTTAAACTTAGTTGTTTGTCACACCTCAGAGGAGTTTTGGCCAATCAGATATCGTCCTGTTTCAAAAGGGCTTTTCTCTGCCCCCAATAAAACATAGGTGTTACTTCCCGTCTCTGCTTTAGCAGAGTGCCATTTTAACATAATTTCTATTAAATGGAATATGATACATTTTAAACAGATTTCATTCAAGTCAGGATTTAGAAAAGAGGAAAAGAATTAAATCAAGTCCAAATAAGGCATACTTTCAGTCAGTCATTCAAGAGTTAACACATTTACATGGATTGTGGGTGTTCTAAAGCAAAACTGGTTACAGGTAGTACTTGTGGACACAATTTAAAATGTATTCAGTTAAAATATGTTTGATAAATCCATTTAAAATTGTTTGGAACAATTTTGATGCAGTTTTAGTTGTAGAACAGTCTTCATTGGTTTTTCTGTAAAGTTAGGTTAGGTCCCTTAGAGAAACCAAAAGGGCCTGCATTGTTTCTCTTTTCTCTTTTGATCTGGTGATCAAAGACTCTTTATCTTCTTGGATGACCATTTGGTGTCACAGTTCGTCACTTCTGCTCGGAAGGATGGGGTTATAAAAGTAATTAAGCAAGGATTTTCCTGTAGATGGCTGGAGCCGGAATTCCGATTCTGAATTAGAGTTATGTTTTGAAAGAATCATCTGAATGATTTATTTGTCTGATTTGTCCATGGTTCCCACAATATATATATAATAGACTTACATGTTTTGTTTCTTTAAAACGTAACAGATTATATATATATATATATATATATATATATATATCGGCCACTAGTTGGCGCTAACAAGTTTGAAGCCTCTGTAATCACATGGTGTTTTTACAGATCCGCACAATATCATTTGATAGATCTCCTCATTCTGAACAACTTTGCCTGAAGAACCAATGCTGTCAATCAAATCGTTCATTAAATATTCATGATTATGTGAAAACCCTACTTTTGCGAACTAGTCCTAGGTTTTTGCCCAATCGGAACAAAATCAGTGCCTGACAATTCTCTGGACTCTCTAGATCAATAATTATCAAAACAAAGTTGAATTTTACCATTTGGGTTGCTATAACAGGGTCATTTAGAAAATGGTTGTGGCAAAATATACTTGTAACACAGTTCACGTTCGTGTATGGGAAGGAAGAGGACAGGGACAGCGAACAACTGCTGACTGAGTTTTTATTGAAATGAATGTTCAACAGAAAGGCCGTGCAACGCACGATAACATCAACACAAATAATCCACAAAGGGCTTCACTCCAGGTTCGGTAAACACAATCCACAAAGGGCTTCAGTCCAAGTAACTCGCTGGGTCTCAGTCAGCAGTTCCCCTCTCTCACACACTCCTGCTTCTCACGGCGTCTTATCCTGTCTCCGTGCCAATCACTAGAACGAGAAACAGGTGTTCGTGATTTGCATCCATTCAGACCTCGCTGAACCACTCCCCCCTCGCCACATACCCCCACCGCCCGACTCAGGCCGGGGAGCCGTCCCCCCCCCCCATTTCTGGAGAGGAAATCGGCCACAGCCATCCGAACACCCGGCCTGTGGACCACCTTGAACTTAAAAGGCTGTAGAGCCAGATACCAACGAGTGATCCGCGCGTTGGTATCCTTCATGCGGTGGAGCCACTGCAGGGGAGCGTGGTCCGAACAGAGAGTGAATTCCAGTCCCAGGAGAGAATAGCGGAGGGTGAGGACGGCCCACCTAATAGCCAAACACTCTTTTTCCACGGTGCTGTACTTAGCTTCTCTCTTAGAGGTGCTGTACTTAGCTTCTCTCTCGTATCTGGTGCATCCTTTTTAGTTAGATCAGTCAACGAGCTGGTGAGGGCCGAATAATTAGGTACAAACCTTCTATAATATCCCGCCAGCCCGAGGAACTGCCTAACCTCCTTTTTGGTCTTGGGGCGCGGACAGGTCGCAATCGCTGCTGTCTTGTCAATTTGGGGACGCACCTGCCCATGCCCCAAGTGGAAGCCCAGATACCTTACCTCCACGCGCCCAATTGCACACTTCTTCGGGTTGGCCGTGAGCCCAGCCCCTCTCAGCGATCTCAGGACGGCCCTTAAATGCTGCATATGCCGCTGCCAGTCATTACTATAGATAATGATATCATCTAGATAGGCAGCCGCATATGCACCATGGGGCCGGAGAATTTTATCCATGAGTCGCTGAAAGGTAGCCGGTGCCCCGAACAGCCCGAACGGAAGCGTAACGAATTGGTGTAATCCGAACGGCGTCGTGAAAGCGGACTTTTCTTTGGATAATGGCGATAAGGGGATCTGCCAATATCCTTTCGTTAAGTCCAGTGTCGAATAAAATCGAGCCGCACCTAGCCGGTCAAGAAATTCGTCCACCCGTGGCATTGGATATGCGTCGAATTTCGACACTGCATTCACCCTGCAATAGTCCACGCAGATACGAACAGAGCCATCTGTTTTGGGGACCAAAACTATCGGGCTCGCCCAGTTACTGCTGGACTCTTCTATTACTCCCATCTTAAGCATTGCCTCTAATTCGTCCTGAACTACCTTTTTTTTGTGCTCAGGTAATCTATACGGCCGGCTGCGAATAACCACGCCCGGCTCCGTCTCGATATGGTGCTGAATGAGGTTGGTATGCCCCGGCAGGGGAGAGAACACGTCTGCATTGTAACCTCAAAGGGTCCTTGCCACTTTGCAAGTAATTTAGAACTTGAAGTAGGGAGCAATACAAGTACTTTCTCTCCCGGTGCAAATTTGCGTAAATTAGACCGTCTGTTATACAGCTGGCTCTGTTTGTGCTGGGCTTGTAACAAATTCTCCATTGACAGCCGCCCCAAAGTGTGGAGTTTTGCTCTCAAGTCCAGCACATACTGAATTTCGTTTTTGGCCTGAGATGGTCCGTCCTCCCAAGCTTCCCTCAGGACATCCAGCACCCCGCAGGGCTGGCGTCCAAAGAGAAGCTTGAAGGGGGAAAACCCCGTGGAGGCTTGCGGGACCTCTCGCACTGCGAATAACAGAGGTTCTAACCACTTATCCCAATTTTTGGCGTCTTCCTGAACGAATTTACAAATCATGGATTTAAGCGTGCGATTAAAACGTTCGACCAGCCCGTCCGTTTGTGGGTGAAAGACGCTGGTACGAATCGATTTAATGCCCAATAATTCGTACAATTTGCGTAACGTGCGTGACATAAACGCCGTGCCTTGGTCAGTGAGGATTCCTTTTGGAATCCCCACTCGGGAGATTAGGCGAAACAGTGCATCCGCAACACTCTTAGCGGAAATGTTGCGGAGAGCCACTGCTTCTGGATATCGCGTTGCATAATCAACAATGACCAATGCAAAGCGATGTCCCCGTGCTGATCATTCCAATGGCCCGATGAGGTCCATACCAATTCTTTCGAAGGGGACCTGCATTAATGGGAGTGGGCGCAATGGCGCTTTTGGGGTGGCCGGTGGGTTTACCAACTGACATTCACGACAAGACGCGCACCACCTGCGTACATTCTCGTGAATGCCCGGCCAGAAAAATCGGGTCATGAGACGATTTAGTGTCGCTGCCTGTCCTAAATGCCCCGCCATCGGATTAGAATGAGCCGCGTGGAAAAGCATTTCCTTGCGGCTCTTTGGAACTAATAACTGGGTTGTATCCTCTTTTGTCTGAGTGTCTTGAGTGTCTTGGGTCACTCGTTACAACCTATCTTTTATAACCGCAAAATACGGATAAGCAAGCGGACGCCCAGGCTGGAGAGGCTGACCATCAATCACACAGACCTTTTCAAACGCATGTTTTATGTGCATGTGCAGGGGAAAATCATCGCGCTCCGGAAGAATTAAAAGAGAGGGAGAGAGAGAGACAGCTGGAAGGGGTTCGCCGCCCCCTTGGCACGCCACCATGTGGTCCTCCGCCAATTGGATGGCTGAGTCCAGCGACGTGGGGCGGTGGCACTGGACCCACTCGGCCGTCTTCTTTGGGAGCCAGCACCACGCGATCGATGACCAGATCCACGTCGCTTCCCTCAGCCAGCAACCATTTGCGGCACGAGTCCCGGAGCTGTTGGGCCAACACGAAGGGCCGGCCGGACTCACCCAGGTCGAGGGAACGGAAGTGTTGACGATGTTGTTCCGGGGTCCGGCCGACCCGCTGGATGATGGCCCGCCGTAGGTTGTCATACACCAGGAGGTTCTGGACTGGCAGCTGCTGTGCCGCCACCTGCGACTCTCCCGAGAGGAGCGGGACCAGCCTCATAGACCACTGGTCCCGCGGCCATTCACTCGCTTCAGCGGATCTCTCAAAGAGCTCGAGAAGAACTTCTGGATCGTCCAGGGGGCCCATCTTGTTCAGGGGCAGGTGGACAGGCACAGCTGGCTGCCCGCTGGGCTCTCAAGAAACCTCCCGGTGAATCCAGCTCCGGAACGCCTCGCGGTCCTCCTGCTGGGTCTGGAGGATGGTTTGCCAGCACCGTTCCTGGTCTTTGCGCAGATCCAGCAGGGCCTGGTGTTGTTCTCGGTGCAGGACCGCGAGGGACGCGATGACGTCCGCAAATGGTGGGGAGGACGATGTTTGCATGGCGCCGTACTCCCGTCTTCCTTCCCGGGTTTCGGCACCAGTGTAACACAGTTCACGTTCGTGTATGGGAAGGAAGAGGACAGGGACGGCGAACAACTGCTGACTGAGTTTTTATTGAAACGAATGTTCAACAGAAAGGCCATGCAACGCACGATAACAGCAACACAAATAATCCACAAAGGGCTTCACTCCAGGTTCGGTAAACACAATCCACAAAGGGCTTCACTCCAAGTAACTCGCTGGGTCTCAGTCAGCAGTTCCCCTCTCTCTCACACACTCCTGCTTCTCACGGCGTCTTATCCTGTCTCCGCGCCAATCACTAGAACGAGAAACAGGTGTTCGTGATTTGCATCCAACCCACTCACTTACCAAGCGTCTCCCGCTATTCTCTCCGGTTGCAGACCTCGCTGAACCACTCCCCCCTCGCCACAATACTCAAAAGCCTAGAAATCCTAAATGAAAATTTGGAACTTTACAAAATTAGGTGAGCACATGCCACATATGATTCTAAACAAGAATTAAAAATTTCATGGAGATTGGGCAACAGTTATAGAAAGTATAACAGTTAAAAAGGTGAATTAAAGCTGTAATCTCATTGTATTCTTACAATGACAATAAATTATTATTATTATTATTATTATTATTATATTATTATTATTATTGAATTAAAGCTGCAAGCAGCATTTTACCGGGGTTCAAGCATTGAAGGCCTTTAAGCACATATGCATGCTATTAAGTTTTATTTAGCAAACATTTAACCACTTAAATCATAGAGAAACAGCTATGATATATGCTGAAACAAACAGAGAAAGAAAAGGCTTAAACAATAATACTTGATACACAGAAAGCATGCTTACACACTGTAATGAAGACGAGCCCACCAGCTCGCCTTTGGTGGAGGAAATGTGAGTCCATGAGGGGATGTGAAACAACAAAAAAAAGGAAAATAAACCAGAAAATAAATAAATAAAATAAGTCCTCGCAGGAGTTTGCGCCGTCTCTTCATAGGTGTTGGTCATCTGAGGTCTTCTTAAGAGGCTGGATCCAAACTGAAGCTGATGTCCTCTCTAGTCACCTCGGGACGGTTGTCCCGAGGCAAAACAGAAAAGCAAATGGAGAATAATTAGCGCGGCTGCTGTTCATAACATTAAGCAAAGATAGTCATGTGCAATTGATCTGATGTGAGATGCATTATGTGAATGCTTGGCTAAAGAGATGCGTCTTTAATCTAGATTTAAACTGGGTGAGTGAGTCTGAGCCCCTAACATTATCAGGAAGGCTATTCCAGAGTTTCGGAGCCAAATGTGAAAAGGCTCTCCCTCCTTTAGTAGACTTAGATATCCTAGGTACAACCAGAAGTCCAGAGTTTTGTGATCTTAAAGAGCGTGAAGGATGGTAGGGCGATAGAAGATCAGTTATGTACAAAGGAGCTAAACCATTTAGAGCCTTATAGGTCATTAGCAATACTTTATAATCGATACGGAACTTAATGGGTAACTAGTGTAGAGATGATAAAATTGGTGATATATGATCATATTTTCTTGACCTGGTAAGAACTCTAGCAGCTGCATTTTGTACGTTAATTGTAGCTTGTTTATTGAGGAAGCAGGACAACCAGCAAATAATGCATTACAGTAATCTAGTCGAGACGTTTCTGCATCAGAAATAGATAACATATTCCGTATCTTAGCAATGTTTCTGAGGTGGAAGAAGGCTGTTTTTGTAACATATGAAATATGATTTTCAAAGGACAAGTTGCTGTCTAATATAACACCCAGGTCTTTAACTGTCGAGGATGGAGTAACAGTACATCCTTCTAAATGCAGATTGTAGTCTGAAAGATTCTGTGTACAGGTTTTTGGCCCAATAAGTAATACTTCAGTCTTATCTGAATTTAATAGAAGAAAATTACTAGTCATCCAATGTTTTACTTCTTTAATACATTCTGTCAGAGTGGATAATTTAGAGATTTCATCTGGTTGTGTTGAAATATATAACTGAGTATCATCGGCATAGCAGTGGAAACTAATTCCATGTTTTCTCATAATATTGCAGAGTGGCAGCATGTAGATTGAAAATAACAGAGGTCCTAACACAGATCCTTGCGGCACTCCATAGTTTACTATCGTGATCTTAGATTTTTCTCTGTTTATATAAACAAAATTGTGACCGTCTGATAGGTACGACCTAAACCACCGTAATGCCTGGCCCTGAATACCAGTGTAATTGTGTAGTCGATCTAGGAGTATTTTATGATCTATAGTGTCGAACGCAGCACTGAGATCAAGTAACACTAGTATTGAGACACAGCCTTGGTCAGAAGCTAGAAGTAAGTCATTTGTAATTTTAACGAGCGCAGTTTCTGTGCTATGATGAGACCTGAATCCTGACTGAAATTTTTCATAGATAGTGTTTTTTTGCAAGAAGGAGCATAATTGGACCGACACCACTTTTTCTAGTATTTTAGACATAAATGGAAGATTTGAAATGGGTCTGTAATTTGCCAATACATTTGGATCTAATTGTGGTTTCTTAATGAGAGGCTTAATAACTAATAGCTTGAACGGTCGTGGGACGTGACCTAGAGATAAAGACGAGTTGATAATATTGAGAAGAGGCTCTTCTGCTACAGGTAACAATTCTTTCAGTAGTTTAGTGGGTATTGGATCTAACAAACATGTTGTTGGTTTAGACGCAGTGATAAGTTTATTTAGCTCTTCCTGTCCTATAGTTGTAAAGCACTGCAACTGTTCTTGAGGGGCGATAATTGAGGCTGAATCATAAAACTCTGTTAAAGGTTGTACATTTACAATTGTATTTCTGATACTTTCGATTTTCTCAGTAAAGAAATTCTTCACTACTAAACTGTAATGAAATGTTTTGGTCTGGTGATGTCTGTTTATTTGTTAATCTGTACTAAACAAGAACCATGGATTGTTTTGGTTATTTTCTATGAGTTTGCGGAGATGCTCAGCTCTGGCTGCTTTTAGAGTCTTTCTATAACGGGACGAGCTGTCTTTCCACGCGATTCTGAAGACCTCTAAACGAGTTTGTCTCCATTTGCGTTCTAGATTACAAGTTTCTCTTTTGATAGCATGAGTAATACTGTTGTACCAAGGTACAGTATTTTTCTCTCTAACCTTTTTAAATCTCATCGGTGCAACAGTATCTAGTGTACTAGTGAAAATGGTGCACATATTGCTAGTCAATTTTCTCGAGATCATGTGTGTGTTTAGGTACAATGAGCAGCTGAGACAGACCAGGCAGTTTATTTGTGAATTTATCTATAGTTGTCGGGAGAATTGTTCTGCCTAGTCGATATCGCGACGCAATTTGACAAATATCATCAGTATGCAGTACGCATGTTACAAGGTAGTGATCAGAGACATCATCACTTTGCGGTAGAATTTCTATATCGGTTGGATTGATTCCATGTGATATAATTAAATCTAGTGTATGATTAAAATGGTGAGTGGGTCCAGTGACGTTTTGTTTGACCCCAAAGGAGTTTAGTAAATCTGTAAACGCAGCCCCTAACGTATCATTTGTATCATCTACTTGAGTGTTAAAATCTCCAACAATCAGCGCTTTATCGACGTTGACCAATAGATCTGAGAGAAAGTCTGCAAACTCTTTTAGGAAATCAGCATAAGGCCCTGGAGGTCTATAAACGGTAGCTAAAGCAAGAGATAGTAGCGACTTTTTACTTATATCTAAGAGTGTAACATTTAGCATAAGAATTTCAAATGAATTAAACCTATAGTTTGTTTCTGAGTAACATTAAGATTATCTCTATAGATTGTTGCAACACCACCGCCACGGCCAATCGGATGGCATTTGTTTTTATAACAGTAGCCAGGTGGACAAGACTCATTAAGACTGAAATAATCATTTGATTTAAGCCATATTTCAGTAAGGCAAATTATATCAAGATTATTATCTGTGATCATTTCATTTATAATAACCGCCTTAGGTGTCAGTGATCTAATGTTTTGTAGCCCTAGCTTTAGAAATTGTTTTTGTTCAGTAATTTTGATCACGATCAGTTTTTTTCTAGATCCTTTATTTTTATTGTTAAACCTCACTATTCGGCGAATAGACACAGTTTCTATAGACTGTACTACACTCACATTTCTATGAGTTAAGTGGGCAGAACACAGACTGTGATTTGAGGTTTGACTTACTAGTCATACGGTGCGAAGCGTCTTGGAGATGTTCTCTGACAGAAGATCAGCTCCGATGCTGCTGGGGTGCAGGCCATCAACACGGAAGAGCCTAGTCATACGCTCCCAGAAAAGATTCAAATTATTTATTAATTATTTATAAAGTCTTTAGGTTTGGCCCTGGCTTATATAGGCCAAACCCCGCCCCTTTTTGGGCCACCCCATCATATATATATATAAAATTAACACATAATACATTCACACATATTACACTTAACACATAATCTGGGCATTTAAATACACACACAAACACCTATTCACATTAGACACTGGTTTTGTCAGCTTCTGCCGGCAAAGCCACTGGAAGGCAATGTTTAGCCAAAAAAGTGTAATGGCTAATGCTAATGCCCCGCCCCCGGTGGTACGCAGGGAAGGAGACCAGAGGCCGTTTTTTGAATGGATGTCAATGGATGAGAGGCTTAACTATGCTGATTAAACGGCTTTTGTGGGGAAATAGCTAATCATCTAATTAATGTACAGCCTGTTTGCTAATCTTCAGCATGTTTTACACTAAACAATACTACAACACCTGCGCCCAGCAGCAGCTCTACGCGTCCCCCATTTTGGGGTGAAAGCGACTTGCAGTCTACTAGTTTCTATGACAATATCAGCTGCAAAAAAAAAAAAAAATCTACATTAAAGCTGAAATCCAATGTATCTACTTAGAGCAGTTACTCAAGGGTATGGACACATACGCACAAACAAAAGTGTATTGTAACAAACCTTGCTGTTTTAACAGCGATTTGCTCAGACAAATGGAGAACACCACCAAGACTGTATTAGAAAATGTCACTTTATTTAATTCAGCAAAATAGAAAGCTCTTTTACTTAACATTTACAAATAAATCAGTCTTATACACCCTCACTTCGGCGTTCCCCAGATCAGCACGTACAGAACAGTAATGTTTATACTTTTAAAATTACAAAATTTCAACATTCATTCATACACACCCACACAAAGACAAAAAATATTGAAAGATTAAACACTTCCCCGCCTCCAGGAAAACAAGACTCCACCATGGGGTCTAGGGGAAGAAGACAGTCTTGCCAGGTCCGCATTCACAAAACAAACACTCTTCGCCACTACATCTGGCAGTTAGGCAGAGACTGTAACGAGGCGGGACTCAGGGTAGGATCGATATGCAAGCTTTTATTTAAACTGAGTTCGTAGTCAACAGGCTTTGGTAGAACAACAGCAAACAGGTATGGCAGAGAGCAGGCAGAATCGTAGTCGAGAAACAGGCAATGGGTCAGGACTGGCAGATAACAATCGTAAACAAAACAGAGCAACTAGTCCAAAGGGCAGGCAGCAGAGAATCGTACACGGGGAACAGACACAATGATAAACGCTCAGAATTGCAACAGAGTATACAAGACCTCGTAATGTGTGAAGATGTGACTAGCTTATATAGTCCAGGTAATGCGTGGCAGCTGGGTGTGGTGATTAGTGTTAGCTGATTGGTGGAGTGAGTGTAGGTGATTGGCAGGGAGGATTATGGGAAATGTAGTCCGGGAATGATTGGAAACGTGACAGAATGTCCCCCTCCCGGAAGGCGTGTCCTTGCGCCGTGGATGGCACAACCAGGGAGGGGGGGGGGGGTGCCCTGGAGACCTACTGGCAGGTGAGGGTGTATGTACAGACAGGTAAGGAGGTCTCCAGGGCAGATCCAGGAACTCTAGGCGCCACGGCGGGTCAGGTGCCTTGGGACACCATGGCGAGTCATGGTTCGTGAGCGGCCATGACGGGTCAGACTTTGTGGGCAGCCATGGTGGGTCAGACTTCGTGGGTGGCCATGGCAGGTCAGACTTTGTGGGCGGCCATGGCGGGTCAGACTTCGTGGGCGGCCATGGTGAATATGTAAATCTGTTAATCAGATTTACTGGATATAGCTACATTAATCTTAATATTACAATCAATTATGTTGTCCAGGGAACACTTAGTGTTGATTGTTTAATACTTCTAAGAAATTTTCATTTCCAGGTTATGGAAAAATAACATTCGTATTGCACCGTGCTACTTAGAGCATAGATTCGGGATCTAAATCACTTAAGAGGCAATCTATTAGCAGACGGAGTCAGAACCAAACATGTATTGTACACAATCTTTATTAACTAACTCACAAACACATAACTAAACTAACAAACACATAACATACAACAAAGGTCACACACACGTACTGTAGGTAAGAATGAGTAATGATATGGTTGAACCGGAGGAGGTATTGTTACTAGAGCTATAGGAAATGTCAAAGACAATCTGGAAAGGAATCATCAGTTTCTTCAGCAATAGCAAAGGTAAGTCTTACAAATTAATACTAAATCGCTGTTTAGTGTTAAAATGTACAATACTTGCAAGATGCCCTTAGGCTGAGGAGCATCGGCTCTGCCATCTGAGGAGAGATCTTGAGGATTCAGTCCGAAGTTTTTGCCAGTCTTTTCATGTTGGATGATGAGCACATGGCTAGTTTGTAGGCCGGGGCCTACAGGCCTTGCATGCCGGGCCTAGAGAGGCCGGCCACAAGGAGACCCGTTCGGTCGTCCAGAAGCAAGGAAGAAGAGAGGGAGTGGCGTTTTTCGCTGGCTTTTAACCTCTGGTCAAAGTCACACCTCTCAGTTGTTGACCGGACCAATGAAGATGTTGTAATTCCGGGTGACAACACCCCTCCTGTCAGGGCTTTTACAACCCAGAAAGATTAACAAGCTGAGTTCTTGAATAAGAACTATTAAAGATTCTTGTAATACTGATGTGTTGCACAGGTATGGACATACCGCACACACAAGCATTTCAATCTTCCCGCTACGAACATATAGACACTAAACATGGCATGATTGAAGTTACCTTAAGTGTCATCAAATTTAAAAATCATAAAACATGTAAATACAATGACTGCAATACAACACAGTAATAAAGATACCATTTCCTGGGAATATGCCTGTTCATTTATAGAATTAATGCAGTAACGTCTTTGTTCTGTGTGGAAAATGCAGGGAAGATGCAGATTTCCTGTGTCTCTTCTCTGCTCTCAATGTGGCAGCACATTCCTCGGTGCAATAAATTTTTAACTGAGAACTTCTCAGGGGATGGGGACAGTCAAATCCCAGAGTGAGCTTAAAACTATTGGTGAACTAACAAATAATTGTGTCTGATTTGTCTCAGTCATTACATAATTCCCCCCATGAGTCCCCCCTTTCTAGCTGGTCTATGCGGCTTTTAGCATGTGTCAGCTCCTTGTGAGATCCTGCGATCTGGAATTTGAGGTCGTTTACCTCCTGTTTCAAACATGTGAGGTTGTGGGCCAGGAAGAAGTTGGCTTCAGCCAGATCCTTGTGATCATACCTCGGGTTGGAGTAATCTGCCTTTACTTCGCTCCCATCGTTGTCCAGTTGCTTTTGGCTCTGGTGCTGCAAATGATCAGCAGCCCTGGTTAGGAGGGTGTTCCTCACGACACTTAGCCAGTCCTTTAGTCTGCCATCTGGGCAGTTAGGCTGAGCATTCTGCAACATTTTGGCACACTTGTGGTGAGAGTAAGGGCAAGGGACTAATACAAGATCAAACAGAGTTTGGAGCTGAAGGCACAGTGTGCAGCTGTATAAAATACAGCTAGGTTAATAAATGACTTAAGATGGTTCTTAATGTCACATTATTTATCAGAATTTACTGATGGCTCACAACAGGCTCGACCTCTGAACGAATGGAAGAGAGAAAGGGAGAGGAAGAGGAGAGCTTTCCCATTGGATTGTGTTCATTAGTGGTGCTCAAAATTATGCCATAGCAATCGTTCAGATTACTTTTGTAACTGGCTCATAAAATTGAAGCAACTGTTATAAATGAACAAAATCAAGAAGGAAAGTATGTCTAGATACTTGTGGTCCTATTGGGGAAATTAAACCACACGAGGAGAAAGGAAAATGTAAATAAATCACATAGATGAGAGAAATAATACTAATAATAATTAATAGCTGATGGCTATTATGATTACAAATCAATACAAAGACTTAAAGAAGTGATTAATACAGCAGAATGACCACCAATTGGGAATAGTCAATAGCACTAGTGATTAACAGCCGCAGCATATTCAGAACCAAACCATTTGTGTTTTGAAGTTTAGTTTAGCGTGCTATTGACAAGTCTCAATAACTCCAAGAATTCTTCTTTAACTAAACAGTTTACATGTAATTAAATTTAGATTTAATTACCCTAGTAACTGCAGATTTAGCTGAACAGTGTTCAGGGAGAAATGCACCTAAGTGCAGATGAAATTAGCTGAGAAGAATTCAAGGTAAGGGAAGTGAAAGGTCAGAAAACCAGGAATGTGGTTAAAGGAATTTGGTTTAGATCACTTCCCACTGCATACATACAAGCTGTGGTTAAAGGCTTCAAGTAAATAATGCTAACTGTTACTATAGTAGTTTAGTTAGCCAGTTAGGTTGCATTAGCTTAGCTCCCTAGCCTGGTTTGTTTACAATATGATGTCACAAGGTGTCGAGTTAGTACTTCCTTTGACAAGTTGTTGTCATGAGAAGCAGTGCATGTCCGAGCGATTCTACAGTTCATGAAGAATGTCTGCGCATTTGAAACGAGTTACGCATCAAGTTAAAATAGTGTGCTTATACTTCAATAATTCAACCTTAAATTCAGTCAGATGCAAGTATGGTTTGACATTTGTACATTTTACTCATGTAAAATTCTTCTCTCTACTTGAAACATCATTTGACTAATTTAAAGAGTAATTACCCAGATTTGATGCAAATCAAACTGGTCTAGGCACGCAGAAGTCTCGTCTTGTGAATAGGTACTGATGTTACTATTGGCCAATGAAACATAGTATTGATCACCCGGTGGTTATGCTTGTAGATGCAGCTAAAGTTTAGATGAATGAGTCTCTCTGACTGTAATTTCTAAGGCCTTTGCTCTGTAGAAAGGATTCCGACATCTAAATCTACATTCATATAACACTGTACTGAGATTTTTCATCAGACACAGGTTTAGCAATTCTGCAATTGGTATTTCTTCAACCAAAGTAGAATAATTACTGGTACAGTTTACATGCTGCTAAGCTGAGATTCCTTCATCAAAACAGACTTACGCTCTAATACTGAAATTAGGTTTTCTTCGCTAAAATCAGATTAACTTTACACTGATACCATTTGACCTATTCAAATGTGTCAAGCCTCTCTCTGTTACAGCAGATTCAAGCTATAGTTTTATCTGCATCTAGCAAGCCAGAACCACCGATCTACATGCGAATCGAACGTTGTGTCAAATGTCATTTCGGAGCTATACATTATTATACACTCTTTTAGTTGGACGGTGGTTTAAGCGAGTGGCGTTAGGCCGTGCTAACTTGCCCGGTTCAATCAAGTGTCATAGTGCCGTAGCTGGAGTTACCATTTCCTTTGACAAGTCGTTGTCATGGAAATCAATGTACCGTGTTCTTTATGCATTATGCTACCTAGGAACCTTTGTAAAAGCTATGTGGAAGGCACTGTGTTTGCAGTTCAAAGTCATTGGGGTCTTGAGAACCCCTTTTGAGGGGCCTTGTGTGTTACAGGCCTTCTGCGTTAGGTCACATGAATGGCATTGTGTGAGGGCAGGTGGTGCTGCCCAAAAAGGTGACTAACTGGTGTAGGAGGTAAAGGTCTTGTTGGTGTTGGTGCTGTGGTCTTCTAAGCTGCAGGCTCTGGCCCCTTCCCCCTTTGTGTAGGGCTGGGGGAGCTTTTGCTGTTGCTGCTGCTTTGAAGTCCATCAGGTTGCAGGTTCCTTGTGTGGTCTATTTGCAGTTGTTCGGACTGTTTCAGTTCTTTTCAGACCACAATGTGTTTGCCTCTCACGCTGCTGAATTGTGGAGTCAGTGTTTGACTTTCAGTTCTGCATGCGGATGGCCTTCAAGGGCCTTAGCTTTAGTGTCTCTTTAAATTCAACCAGTTCCTTACGTTCTTTAAATGGTAAAGTTCAACAACTGTCCGATCTTCCTGAAGAGTGGTGACCTCCCTCAGTTGCTCTGCTCTGTCATGGTCCTTGCCTCTGTCCTGTGCCTTCTCATGCTGAGTGGGTTGGTTCTCTGTGGAACTCAGTGATTTGCAGCGTTTGTTCAATTACCTCCTGTTGGAAGCCCGTATGAGCATGGGCTAAGGAGAGGATGAAGCTCTTTGTGGCTCAGGCCAGGTGTCCAGTGTCCGCTGGTGCTGCCGATCTCGCTGTCCCTTGCTCTGCAGTTGCAGGTCGTTGACTGCTTTGACTGAAGGGCGACCATCACATTGTTCCGCTGGGTCTCCAGGGGGTCCTGGATGGCAGGGCTGGATGTCCTGGGCAGACTGACACACTTTGGGGACATGAGAGAGAGGTGGCACAGGCAAATGCAAGTTCGTACAGCTATGTGGGCCATGTAGGGAGTGAATGACTGAAGTGGGGGAAGCCGATATGAGACTAAGGGGTTTAAACATCTTGGATGACGGCTGTAAGCTGTGTTGACTGATGACGGGGCTGGTACACGTCATTAAACTATTACTCAGAATACTGATGGTTCCTTTCCAGAAATTATCACCATAAGGTAAATGAATAGAACAAACTGGTAGAAGAAAAAAAAAAAAAAAAAGATGAAATAAGAAAAGGGAAAGGAAGGAAAGGAAAGAGGTTTTTACCTATTTAGTTTTGCTAGGAAATATGGTTAAGCAGGTGTCACTGGTTCAAGTAATGACCTAATCTCTAGGCTAACAGAGAAACGCCAGATGCCTTGAGGTCAGAGGAAAAGAAACCCAGGAAGAGTTTCTAGTCCTTTCCGGAGCCAAAAGTGCACTGGACGGCGGCCGTACTTCATGTACTCTGCACTAAGGAGTGAGGAGGGGTAGCTAAGAGATAGACATTAGGATAGTAATAACCTATAACTCATTATGCCTCATTAAGGAAACAACAGTTTCTAGAACTACTGTAATCCCAAAAAAAAAGGGAAGATGGTGATGGTAAAATAACAAAACAAAACAAAAATAGGGTAAAAACAGAAGATCCTTTTAGCTCTAGGGAACCTAAAGGGAAGGTGAATACCCAAGTTGATTTAATTAAATGCTACGTTTAATTAAAACCAACTTGGCCGAATAGAGATATTCAGGCTTAAGCAAAAGAAGAATGAAATAAAATGACACATAGAGGAGGAATAAAGTCGAAATAAAAATGAACTTAGAATTTCCTTATAGATTTAGGAATCTAAATAGACAAAATTGATTTAATAAAATTTTCAAATTTAACCCTCTACCGCATAGTGTTGCCATATGGCAACATACACTTTGTGTTCATTTCCTTGCCTCTGTCTCTTTAACAGAACATTCTCGTTTTTTTTGTTGGTAAGAGAAGACCTTAGTTTAGCCAATGATGTGCTTTGGTTAAGTCACATGACATGCAATTTTTTTCTGTGGCGCGATTTTCTGACAGACTGCCGTCTCTTGTATGTAGTTGCTGAAAGCATATGGCAACACTGCGCAATAATGGAATGGCATTATTATAATAGGTTAGATAGCTAGCAAAGGCCAACTGCAGTCTGTTAAGCTGTAACAATAAAAACATTAATGCTAGTGATATAATGTTGATTAGTCTGTAGCAATTAATCAGTTATTAATCAATTTATGGGTGGAATATGAATATCATATCAAGCTTTATGAATTATTATGCACATACCAACCCAAGGGGGAATTAACCATATATGGTGAATTAATTACAACGAATTGTAATCAATTATATATATGATTAGTTCTGGTTGAATAATTATTTAGAGAAACTGTCCGTTTGTCCGGCAAACTATAGCTCCTCAGAATGTTATTAAAAGGAAGGTCTGTTCTCTGGCCACGAGAAAGACTTCCTATTCTAGCATCCAAACGTAAAGCAAAGATATAGGATCGAAACGTTAAAGTGACCGGGTTTTTGTTGAAATGAGCAAAAAGAACAATCGAGCATGAATCATGTGTTTAATATATGCAAACTACGACTACAGAGATTATATGTCTAAATATATACAGAAGATATACACATATATATACAAGAGTGAAAATGAAGAAAAGACAGGAAAAGAAAGATGATCAAAGAATGGCAAATTACAACAGTTAAACCTTTTGAAAGCCAGCACAGAAATCAGTTTAAACGAATTTCAAAGAAATTATAATACTTGCTTATTGGTTCAAGTCCGTGTGCAGTAGAGTTTCAGTGCGCTTGGCTTGGTTGGTCCTTTCTGAGAGGGTTTCTCCGGCGGGGTTTTCAAACGAGGTTTAAACTTAAGTAACTTAACCGAAGGGAGAGAGAGAGAGTCCAAAGAAGTGGTGGTCCCGAAAAGATGAGCGCGATGGAGGCGCGTGGTCACCGGAGACGCCCGGGAGAGACGTACACGAGGTGCTCGTGAGACAATCGGGAGAACACACGGAAGAATTCTGGTGTTCCTTTTTATGACAGATAAGCCGACACACCTCTTTGAGGTGGAATAGCCCATGACATTGATGCAAAGTTGGCGGGCAAGCTCTTTCTTTGTCTTGTCTCCAAGCTGAATTTACGACTATCAGATCAGATTTCGAGATGGAGTACTTTCTTCACAGTATCATTAAACACATAGAAAAATGCATTTGTCAGCTATGTGACATATCTCAGTGAATGATCAGTAGCCAGAGCTTTAAAATGAGATCAAACTCGATAGATCAGACAGGTATAAAAAGGAAGTTATGGTTTACAGACAAAATTCCCTTATTACAACTAAAACTAACTCAACTACAGTTATTTAAACTAAGTCTAAACATTAGGAAACATGCACACACTCGAGATACACGATGGGTACATACATGGATGTGACTTGGCATAGTTATATTTTACATATACAGTCAATAATGTATATTAAGCTGTGTTTGTGTGTGCCTGTGTGTGTGTGCTGGGTGTTGGAATGTGAATCTGGTCCGTAGTCCACATGAGGGACCCTTTGATGTCCCAAGAGCTGGAAGGGGACATCTCTGTTTAGCTTCGGCCAGGCCGCAAAGTTGTCAAGTGGGCTCATCTTTGCAGACCGGTCGGAGCCGAGATGAGCTTTTACAACCCAGTCCAGCATGCTAAAAGCATTCTGAACAGTCCAAAGTTTATTGATTATCCTGATACGTGTGCATATGCTACAGACCCCCCTTCGGCCAACGAAGTTCCTGTGCGGACTTCATTGGACGGTAACCAAGTTCGATGGCACATGGATCCGGATGGTCACGCAGCAGGTGGTTCCTACTGGTCCTTGAGGAAGGGCAGATAGGCACTTGTCCGGGGACTCTTGCATCCCTTTGATCCCTTTGGATAGGATGAAGGCCAGGCCCAGGGCGAGTGCGTACTTGATTGCTATGGAGAGGCAAAGGACTGTGTTGGCAGCAGTCCAAGCTTGGGCTCTAGGTGAGCTGGTCAGGACAGGCAGTCGGGAGAGTGCCTGGAGGGCTGCATCGATGGGAGTACTGTCACTTAGCTGGGACCCCCCTTTGTCAATCCTCAGTTCCAGTCCTGGATCTAAGGTGTGATGGTGATTCCTGGAGGGGGATGGGATTTCCGGTTCTGACTGGTCCTCTTTGCTTGAGAGACAGTACACTGCCAGATTGCAGCGGTGAAGGATGGAACCCAGGGGTACCTGGATCCACTTACTTGGATTGGGCAGGCTGACCCGAGTGGCGGTGTTGTGCTGATTGTAGGTTAGGGTGGCAGCATGAGTGGGGGTGTGGACGAGCAGTCGATCACCCACAATCTCGGCTTGTGTTCCGATGACTGGGGTGCGAGGCTTGGCCTCGGCAGGGCAGCGTGTGTCGCTGGTCATGGGCTGCAATTGGCCCATTCTTTCAGTGTGGTTTCTGAGGAAGAGCTGGTTTGGGCAGAAGTACTGAAAGTCTTTGGTGAAACTACACCTGCAAAAGTGGGGAGCCAGGCACAGCCGTGGGTTGCTGTTGTGGTAGGCTACCACAACTGAGGTGTGTTTCTTGGCATGGGTGTTACGTTGCCACCACCTGACATTGACCTTGCCCTTGGGTCTGGAGATGTTATCTTGTTCACCGCTGGGTAGATTGAGAAGGGCGGCCACCTCATTCTGCTCGGGGTCGACATGCAGTAGGATGGCAGCACCCAGGGAGTCCGCGAGGTGGGCTGGAACAGTCCTGGTGGGTCTGCCAGTAGCAAGCTCCAGCACAGTTTGTGTAGGATACTGAGGGATCCTATTCATAGCCACTCTGTCCATAGAGAATCTAACTTCTTGCAGCAAGTCTGTCATCAGAGCTATGACCAGCTGATTTTGGGCAAAGTAATTTTGGAAGACTGTAAACAGCTGCTTCATTGAGTTCGCCGTTTGGATCAGCAGGAAACTGTGAGTACAGAGAACCACCACACTACCTTTCCAGGTTTTGCAGATGGTTTGCAGGGTTTGGCTCTGTGTTGCGAGTTGTTCTCTCCACTGTAGGCGGAGCTTGTTGAGATGCTGATGAGTGGAGTAGGTTGTGATGAGACTCGAGTCTCCTGGTGGGTACAGGTGCAACGGCAGTGGCAGCTGCCGTGCCGTCAGTAGTTCCGTGGGGAACACCTGAGTTGACTCCTGTATGGTGTCTGTGATGGCCATGAGCATCAGAGGACGTTCTACAGTCCAGTCTTTCTGGTCAACTGACCATGGAAACGTGACTCTTTTGTGTTGCAGTGGAGCTCTGTGATTTGCGTTTGCAGTTTGGACTTGGCAGCAAACTTGACATCCTCTGGCATACTCTGCCACATCTTGCTGCATGCTGGGCCAGTGCGCCACTTGTTTCAAAGTCTCACAAATAGTTCTGGTGCCATGGTCTCTGGCACATGGTGTGTCGTGGGTGTATATCAGTTCACCCCCCTTTTGGCCCTATGGCAGTACAAGCTTTGGCGCTGTGAGGACATCAGGGACATACTTTAGAAAGTTCACTCCCACACGCAGCATGTGGTTGGTCTCGTGCAGTCGTTTGTGGCTAGGGGCCGCCGTGGGATCAGATGCCGTGAACGGGAGGTTGGAGGGGTATGAGTGGTGGTGCAAAACATTTCGCATGGAAGTGTTGGCAAGTTTGGTTGTCAGTGGCAGTGGCAGTAAGGCGGGAAATGTTGCAGGAACAGTCCGCTGGCTGCGGGTTGTTGTTGCCACACTAAGGGTGGATGACTGGGGTGGGGGTACCCGTAGGTTTTGCCGTGTGATGTGTGCCAGTCTTGGCACGGGCAGTAGTTTGGACGTTTGCGCCTTTGCCACGCCCTGGTTGCTTTGAACGTCTTTTCACCTTTTCCCAGTAAACAAACGTGTTGTGTGTTTGGGTGGTGTCATCACGTGTTTGGAACATGTGTTGATGTTTCACCTGCTTGTTGCATTCAGTCTTGAAACCAGTTTGTTTCCAGCCCAGAGGATGGCATGTGAAACAAGGTCTGGCATAGTGTGAGTCTGTGCACATAAGTTCTCTGATGTTATGGACAGAGGAGACTTGGAGGTGTTACGGCCCCGGTCTAGGTCAGGACCGCAACATAAATGGCACAACACGAAATGGCCGTTAAAGTACTCATTTTTATTTTCTTGATTTCTTAGATTTCTTAAACGATCTTTTCGTGCAGCAGCAATTGAAAATAGTAACAAAATCATGAAATAAATAAACAAAAGAACTGAAGCAAATAATCAGGGGTGAGCAAATGCCAAAATAACAAACAAACAACACTCTAACTTCCCATTAATAAACTAACTTCCCTGTGCATCGAAAATAAAGAAAACAAAATACAACAACATAACCTCACTCCTTAACTACTCAACAAAACAGGAGAAAAGGTGGTGGCCAAGTGGCCTACAAAAATAAGGCACTCACCCCCTACAGCTTCGCACATGGTTTGCAAACATGTCAGACAATGAAGTTCAGAACACAAGGCTCTCGCAATGGTTTACAATACTCTCTTAGATTATAACTTGATTTAACAGCATTTCACTAAGAGCTTCACACCAGAATTGACACATGAACAACAGTAATCAGGGAGAGAGACACACAGAAGAGATCATTGCAAACAAAGAGTACAGAGGAAGCGAGAGCAAAAGTGAGAGCGCCCTCCAGCGAGATCCAGAAGAATTTATAGTCCCGGTCTCCTCTCAGGTCCAATCAACCAGCAGTCTCTCATTAAGCCATAGGCCAATCCTGTCAGAGAAGAGACACACATACACAGTGTACACAACATACAATACGTCATAGACGTAACGTAAAGGGTTATGAGGGTAGCTGCTGCTTCACCATACTGACATGACTGGGGACCCCACCTGCTGTTCTGTGGTAGGCAGAGTTGATTGCTTAACCATCTTACCCCTGCATTTGCCTGTAGGATGCCCTCATGGATGTAGAAACGTCTATCGACGTAGGCCATGGGCATTCCTTGGCACGCATTCTCTTTGAGGTACCTGTGACAGGTTGGTTGCTGTTGTTGGGGTACCTTTATCTTAAGTGTCAACGCTGGTGTGCTGTTATAGCAGTTTTGGCTGGCAGCTGAATCTCCGCTCCGTGCAGACTTGTGCTTTCTGGCACGTCGTGGCAGTGGCACTTGCTGGTTTGACTTCCCGAAGTCGATGGTGGGTCGCCACTTGCTGTCTGGTTTGACAATGGACCAGATGGGGACTGAATAGGTGCTGTTGCATGGGTAGCTAACACCTTTTTCTTCCATGAAACAAATAGTTTCCTGCACTGGTTCATGTGAGGTGATGTGACTTTTGTATTGCCTGATGAAGGTGGGAGGAGCATTTGGGTGTGTTGCACTATGCACTGGGTGAAGTTTAGTGAGACCACAGTCTAAAAAGTCTTTGGCAAATGTCGCTTTGAATTTGTTCAAGACCTGTCGGAGTTTTTGACAGTCTGCATCATTCTTTAGAGCATTTGCATCTTTCTGAATCTGTTGGCCTTTAGACTCAAACCTGGGGAATGGCTCCTCTGTTGTGGTGTCAGCTGTCAGATTGGCTATCAGAGGTGCAGCACTTTCCTGAGTTTCACAGGCAGGCTGGTTAGCGACTGTGGGTACGGCAAGGTGTTGGTCCTCCATCAGCTCCGTTCTGCGCACCTGTTCTGTGGGTACCATTTTGATGGAAGTGATGGAGATGCTCTTGAAGGATGCTGTGAAACTTGTGTTGTCAAAGCTTCCTTCTGGGACCATTGCAGCTGGTATTAAGTTAATGACTGTTAACCTGGGTTCAAAGTCATGGGAGCCGTGGTCCATTATCCATTCTAGATGGTAGGCTTTGGGAATGCTGATGTCTGTGACCATGCATTCGTTGAGCCAACTGTGAACTACACAGGGTGACACTTCAGTTAGCGGTGTGGCTTTTAGAGTGGGTCCAAGTTCCACACCTTCAGGTGAGAGTGTGAAGGAGCCCAGTGTGTGGCTTAGGGTTTGACCACATTGCCTGTTGAGCCAAACAGCACCCCCTTTGGTGTGAGGTGGTACTACCGTTTCCTGTGTGTGGAGCCAAACAGCACCCCCTTTGGTGTAAGGCGGTACTACAGTTTCCTGTATGTGGAGCGAAACAGCACCCCCTTTGGTGTAAGGTGGTACTACAGGTTCCTGTATGTTGATCAGGATGCAGACCTGTTGGATGGTCTGGCCTGACAGGAAGTTGGTGGTGTTGACAGGAACAACAGGGGGCTGTACCGTCCTTGGGGCCCACAACAACTTATTTGCACTGTCCATATGAGCTTTAGAGTGCATCAGGAGGTCTGGAAGGACCAGGAAGTGATGGGTTAAGTGCCGGTTGTTCCATTTGAAGTTCAAAACGCAGATGTCCTTGACAGTCGTCATGGTTGACAGACAAAAGTCCAATGGGAAGCGTGTTTGCATGTTGACAAATGGGAGGTCCGGTGTTCCTTCAATGAGAGCACTTAACAGCGTGTGGCTGAAGGCTGAGTTGTCTGCCCACAGTGTGAGAATAATGTCCGTTGTAGTTACATCATTCAGCTGTGAGTCTGTCATGATCTTGGAGCAGAGGAAGTTAAAGTCTATGGTCAGTTGCAGTGCGCCGGGTAGCGAACGTG
The DNA here is from genome assembly GCF_018812025.1 of Megalobrama amblycephala. NCBI lineage: Eukaryota > Metazoa > Chordata > Actinopteri > Cypriniformes > Xenocyprididae > Megalobrama > Megalobrama amblycephala. The sequence goes on along the minus strand of NC_063048.1, from coordinate 38,827,347 downwards.
AACTGTGCTCTGAGACAGGGTTCCCGCGGCTAGCTGTGAGATTTCCCGCGACCTCTGTGACCTGACCGTCTGGCTCAGGTGGTCTGGGTGACTGTTAAGGCAGAAGTTCACACACTTGAGCCCAGATTTTTTTCAGCGGTCTGGTGTTCAATAAGGGCTCAAAACAGTCTAGCAGGTCTTTGTGGATGACACAGGGAAACATGTCCATTTGTGCTACGCACACAGGAGGTACCAGGCTCACTCGACCAATGGTGTGGTGCATGGGAGCTATGAATATGTAAATATATAAACTTTAAAGCCGTGGTTCTCAATTGTGAGTCTGTTTATACAGAGTCATGAAAAACATGGAAGAAATACTGTAGTTACAAAACTGTAGTCAGGTTGATTCATCAGCACTTGATGTCAAACTGGGGCACTAAGCAAAACAGTTGAGAACCACTGGGTCTCTTTCACTAAGCAATGCACAAATTTGTGCATAAAATCTGTGTATGAACATTTTCATCAATAACTTTAATTCTAAAATGCATTCTAAATCTACTGAAAAACGTAGGAACTAATAAAAATAAACCAAATACTCTTGATGGCCTTATAAACATTTTAAGATGAAAATTAGTGAATGAGACCCACTATTCCCACTGTTTTAAAGCTACATTAAGTTGTGCAGCTATTTGTATTCAAAATTTTAAAATAAAGTTTACTTAATATTTACTAAAGAAGAGAAATTGCTTTTTATTTCAAACTTTTTTGTATATCTGAATCACTTTTAAAGATGTATTCCTGTCTACATATTATGTAAACTGTATATAAAGCCATGCTAATGTAAAACGTACCTTACTACATAGCGGACATAAAGTTTTGCTGGGCAATCCACTTTCTTGCTGTTTTGAATATGGAACCTTTTTCTTCTTGTGTATTCATGTTCAGTATGCTGCAGAACAAAAGAAAATAAAGCTTAAATTAAATATTTTTTGGGCCAGACACTAACATTCATTTGTCAGTGAACAAACATTTTCATTTGGCATACAGTACCCTCCATAAGTATTGGAACAGTAATGACAAAATCATTCTGTTAGCTGTGGTGTCAAGACATCTATAAATATTATTCATATTAGGCAGAAGTACAGAATGTCACAATTTATTATTGACTGTTTCAACACAAAATGTTTTACCAACTAAGAAGTACAGCACTTTTAAAGTGTCAACCCTCTGCCTAATGTGAACAGAAGTATTGGGACGGTTTAACTTAAAGTAAATGTAAAAGTGTAAAGCTAATATTTAATTATGAACCCTTGCAATCAATCACAAGAGTGAGTCTGTGACCCATAGACATCACCAGACTCTTGGTTTCACACTTTGAAATGCTTTTCCAGGCCTTTAATACAGCCATTTTCAACAGTTGCTTGTTTTGGGGAGTTTCTGCCTTTAGTCTCCTCTTCAGCTGCTGAAATGCTTCTTCAATAGGATTTAAATCTGGAGATTGACTTGGAATGTCTTGAAAACGATAGATACCACTGGCAAGCTTCAGCAACCAACAACGACCAGGTCATGACAGACAAATGACAAAGACTATGAAAAAACCTCTAAAATAGCTGTCAGTAAAATCACCAGCAACCTCCAGAAAGCTGGGGTGATGGTCTCACAATCTTCACCAACAGAATTACAGAGGCTACACAGCAAAATCAAACATCTGATCAGTACCAAAAATAGGAAAGCCCATTAGAATTTGCAAAAACACACAGAGATGAGCCAGTAGAGTTTTAGGACAGATGAGACAAAGATTAACCTTTATCAAAGTAGGATCAAAGCAGAAAGTGTGGAGAAAAAAAGAAACTGCAAATGATCCAAGGCATACAAGCTCATCTTGAAAGCATGGTGGAGGTTGTGTCATGTCATGGGCATGCATGTCTGCCTCGGGAACAGGCTCACTCATCTTTATTGATGACTTATTCAATGATGGCAGCAGAAGAATGAATTCAGAAGTGTACAAAAGTGTCTTGCCTACCAGTGTTCAAGAAAATGCCAGCAGACTCACTGGGAAGTTCTTCATATGGCAACAGGACAATGATTCAAAACACTAGTACTGCCAACTCAATCAAGATTATCATGGTAAAGAAAGTTTGGGTTCTTAGATTGACCAAGTCAGTCTCCAGATCCTATTAAACAAGCATTTCAGCAGCTGAAGAGGAGACTAAAGGCAGAAACTCCCCGAAACAAGCAACTGTTGAAAATGGCTGTATTAAAGGCCTGAAAATATGTGAAACCACGAGTCTGGTGATGTCTATGGGTCACAGACTCACTCTTGTGATTGATTGCAAGGGATTCACAATTAAATATTAGCTTTACACTTTTAGATTTACTTTAAGTTAAACCGTCCCAATGCTTCTGCTCACATTAGGCAGAGGGTTGACACTTTAAAAGTGCTGTACTTAGTTGGTAAAACGTTTTGTGTTGAAACAGTCAATAATAAAATGTGACATTCTGTACTTCTGCCTCATATGAATCATATTTATAGATGTCTTGACACCACAGCTAACACAACAATGTTGTCTTTACTGTTCCAATACTTATGGAGGGCACTATATATAAATTCGTTAAGTACACATGCTTCTTATTCTGCAGAATGATGGCAGAAACCCTGTTTCCCTGCAGGTAAAAAAAAAAAAGATGAAATATTTTATGCTCAAATGGTAAAAATTAGTTACGTTGACAAATATAAACTGTGCAAATATATGGACTTCTTACATTTTAAAGGCACACTATATATCTTTTTTTTTAACAACATTTATATAATGGTTGAGTACACCATACATCTTCCAAACCATGTTTTGTCTTATCCTGAATCAGTACAGTATACCTGTAATAAGTGTTTACTTATTCAAACTATTTGAGACCAAGTGAGACACCAACTGCTGTGGAGTAGCTCCGACTGCAATGTTCTCCTGCAAGATGCATACAATTTTATTTATTAATAAATAAAATTGTTTTTTAAACATTTTTGGCACTAAAGGGTTAGTTCATCCAAAAATTAAAATTCAGTCATTATTTACTCACCCTCATGTCGTTTCAAACCTGTATGACTTTCATTCATCTTAAAAACACAAACACAAAATATATTTTTTTATGAAATCAGAAAGATTTCAGTCCCTCCATTCACAGACCAGACTACCACTTTCAAAGACCAGAAAGGTAGTAAAGACATCATCGAATTTAACCTCAATTTCATAGTTTAAACTGATATGAAACAATGCAAGTGCTTTGTTTGCGTTAAAAAAGAACCCTTTTTACCACTTTATTTACAGAATATTCATTTCCAACACACGTTTACAAAAGCACCAAATGCATGCATGTTGTGTTAATGTGAAATTAATTTTTGTGTGTGTGAGCAAACAAAGCCAAAAAAAAAATATATATATATATATATATAGTTGAGGTTCAACAACTAGAGTCACATGGATTACTCTAACGAAGTCTTTACTGTCTTTCTGGAGCTTGAAAGTGGTAATTACTTACAGTAGCTATCAGTGGAGAGACATAAATCTCTCTGATTAGTTAAAAAGAGATTCTTTTGTGTTCTGAAATTGAAAAAAAAAAAAAAAAACGAAGTAATTGACAGGCATTTCATTTTTGGGTAAACTAACCCTTTAACAATTCTCACACTTTGATTTGGCTCAGATTTGTAATTTCGTACTGTAAGTTCTATGACTATTATTCTAAACATGAAAGGTAAAAAGACAAACACTTTTGGTGTGCTCAAACTTTTGTCAGGTAGTTTAAAACTATATTTTACCACTTTTAGCATTACATAAACTGAACCAGTGGTATCCAATCTTGCACTTGGAAGGCCACCTTCCAGAAAAGTTTATTTACAGCCCTAAGCAATCACACCTGAATCAGCTAATAAAGGTTTGCAAAATCACTCAAATCTGTGGGAAAGTGGCCCTCCAGGAACAGAATTGGATACCTCCGCACTGAATTCATAACCAGTGTGGGGAACAAAATGTGTAGCGATACATACCAAATCATCTGCTGTGGGTGTCTTCTTGTAGTTCTTTCCGTGCTGACAAGCATATATCACCCTTCTTTTCACAGAGATTGGGACATGTTCTGAATACCTGTTATGAGGAAAAAGACAATTAAAAGCATGAATAAATACTGCAATAAATGTATTGCTCACTGCTAGTTAATGCTTTAACTGTTCTTAAATGAGACCTTATTGTAAAGTGTTACCCTCTGCTACCTATTATCCTCTTACACTGTATATTTCTTTATACAGAGAATTATACTATATTTGTTTTAATGTGTTTTCAGTAGTGAATATATCTGAAACAAGATCAATTTCTTATATCATGGCAAATAAAGTTCACAAGATATTTCCATAATACAGAAACAAGTACAAAAATATTTCTCATAAGGGGAAAACATGCAGTAAATATATGGACTGTTAAATTACCAAACTGTGTAAGATGTGCCTGATGCACGCTTGTGACTTTCCAGTAGATGTTTCAGTTCTTCTTTTGAAGAAACAATTCCTGTGATGAACTCTTCCGATGATGTACATATTTTGAAATTAGTTGGGAGCCAGTCTGTTAGAAACAAAGTTTGCTATATTAATAAAGTATTAAACAAAGTATATTTGAAGAGGTGCATTACTTTCGTCTGCATTATCTTTTTCTTTATATTCATTTAATATAACTGGGGATTTACCAGTTAAATCTGAGACCATCGGATCCGGGGGCTTTGTTCAGAGAGAGACGACCAATTACTGCGTCTAGTTCTGTAATTGTTATTTGATTATCACATGTTTGTTTGAAGCCATCCTCTATTTTTGGAATATGTTTGGCTATATCCTGAAAAAAATTCTGACAGTCCATGATAGAAAATTTAGAGCTATAGAGCTGGCTATAGAATTTCCAGATTTCTGAAGAGATTATTTTTTCATCTGTGACTTCATTATTATCAACCATCAGGGATCTGATGCTATTTTTTTCCTGTCTTCTTTTTTCAAATACGATGCATTTTTTTCCCCCTCCTCTATCCACTTAGCTCTGGATCTAATAAATGCCCCTTGGGCCTTATGACTGTAAATTTCATCTAGTTTAGGTTGGAGGCTTAATATTTTCTGTCTATCGTCTTCATTTGGGTTTGGTCTATTGCAGTACATATTTAACTGATTAATAATGTCTACTTCTTGTTTTTTACTATCTTTTTTAAGCATTTTACTAAATGAGATGGTAAATATGGTATATTTTAGGAATTCCCACTTTTTGGTAGCAGTTGTTAGTTCCTCAGAATTGGCATATTCTTTCATTAATAATTTAATTTTTTGGCAGTAGTCATTATTTTTGAGCAGACTGGAATTGAACTTCCAATATGTGTGTGAGTGGACATTATTGTCATTGGGCTTGATCTGTAGTAGAATAACACTATGATCTGTTAGTGGAGCAGCAGAAATATCAGAATTAATATTATAAACTAGCAGATTATTTGTAATTAACCAATGATCAATTCTGGATTTATAATTGTGGCTTGAGCTAAGACACATTTAAGTGTCTCCTGGTATCAACCAAATTTTGTTTTTCGCAGAAGTTTGTGAATATGGTGTTTGGATGACTTACAGAGTATCTGCAAGGATATTTATCAAGAAATTCATCATGAACTAGGTTTAGGTCGCCACCAATGATGATGTTATCAGTCGAGTGTGTTAATTTAAGATTGTCTAACTCTAAACCAATTTGCATTGGGTGTCACTGCCGACCTCTTGTGGAAAAAAAAAAATAAATAACATGGCATTTCATGACTACTGCCACTAGATGGCCTTAAAGCTCTATATAGAGCAAATTAATTGTTCCAGTGGGTCCTAAATTCAGTCTATTATTTCTTTATACGTTTGGGTATGCATTTAGACATTACAAAGTCATTTTTGGAAACTTTTGAGCATTTTTAGGTTGTAATTTTTGTAAAGTTTTGTAGTCTATGGTATATGAGCTTTTTAAGCTTTTTGTAGTCGATGTATTGCCTACAATGTAAAAAACAAAAACTAATTTTACGGAAAATAACTGATTTTTTTTTTTTTTTTACGGTCATTTTCTTTTATTTTAAATTATACTCAAAACTCTGTAAAATTACAAACAGTATATGTAAATTAAAAACTCTGCTGTTATTTTAAGTATTATGGCATTAATGAAAAATTACAGTAATTCCTTTTTTTTTTCTGTGCAAATTTTGTACATCAAGAATCAACAATGCAAGACAACAATGGTGACTTAACTTGTTTTGTGACGTTCAAAGTTGATCTGAATTTTGTTTTGTTTTTTCACCATTGTTGAGATTCATTATGCTGATTCTTGATGTCTGTGTGAGTCTGCATGACCTTGACAAAACATTTTCTGCATAATGATTTAATAAACTTGTTTATAGTATCACAGCCCTGCAGTAGTATTGGCATGTGCAATTACAACTAATATTAAACAATTCAGTCAGAGACCAGACTCTGGTATCAGTGAATCAGACCACTTTATGATAACTATATCATCACTTAAAAAGTGACCAACACCATCTGATCTTAGTCTTTCTTGTTTTTTTTTTTTTTTTTTTTTGTTTTTGTTTTTTTGCTATCAGAAACACACAGTTAAAAGAGCCAGAGAAATGCTAATGTTAAAGAGTCAAGGGTCAAGAGCCCAACTAAAGCAAGCACTGACCACCAGAATGGTGACTTCAAACTTTATTATTTTATTCAATAAAACATCAACATCTAAACCTCTGTTAATTCTCAATAAGAACTTTAGTATGAAATAAAGTCTGGGTTGTAATAAATAAAGATGCTGAGATCTTGAGAGATCTGTTAGTGTCTCAAGTTCTGTTGGGATTTAAAGGGTTTCTATATTGTCTGTTTTGTGGGTCTCCATTGTGCTGGAGAGTAGAGCCTGTGCTTCAGTCCAAGATGAGAAAGAAAACGTCTCAGATTACTCATGTAACCATGGTTCCCTGAGAACAGGGAACGAGACTCTGCGTTGTCACGCTTTGGGGAACGTCACACATGACTCAGTGTCTGAAAACCAACTATCCAACAACTCCAATGCTCATTGGCCGGCGACAGCCTATGACGTCATAGGGGCGCGACCCGGATGTATAAAAGCGCGCCTGCGGGAGCAGTCATTATCCATCGTCTTGAAGGGACTGCCCAGCAGGCCGCCTGAAACATGGCAAGGAAACGCAGAGTCTCGTTCCCTGTTCTCAGGGAACCATGGTTACATGAGTAACCTGAGACGTTCCCTTTCGAAGGGAACTCAACTCTGCGTTGTCACGCTTTGGGGAACGATATACCAATGCCGCCATGATTGAGGAGAGTGCCTGCCAAAAAATATGGCTGAAACAAAGGTCTCAAAGCAGTTCCCGAACTGCTCAGCAACTCCCCCTCGGGTCACACCAGGCTGTCAGTGACAGCATTCCCTTTGGCCAACAGCACAAGCTGAACTTCCAAAAGGCTTCTACCTTTCTTTTAACAAATAGAGCCTAAAGAAATCGCTAAGGCATCCGGGACCCACTTTCCCGAAGGAAAAAGTGGTTCCTTTAAGGGAATGTGGCCAAGGAACCAAAGGGAACCTCGGCCAGCCATTCTTGAGGGGAACGGGGTCACCCTCATTGCCACCAGGGAGGCCAACCTGGTCTTCTTGGGGAACAGACTTAGTCCAGGCCAACCCTGTCTGAATACAGAGCCTCTAGAATGCATTCTTCAAGAAGAAAATAGGTAAGAGTGACTGCAGAAAGGCAGAAACCAGCTCAAACCCACACGTAGAGACGGGCATACTGGAGAGCAGAACTCAGCTGAATGCTATGAACCCTCATATCGAGGGGAGATAATCCGCTCACCTAGGATCTACCCAGTGCTTAATTAACGCACTGAGGAGGCTGTGCGCTGAGAAACCCTGAAAGGGGAGCACAAACCAGCCTGGGGCTGATTCTTAAGATGGGGCCTGATGAAGGCCCAACCATCATAATCAGCTTAGGGAGCTAAGCACTATTACAAACCCAACCCCAAGGGGGAAGCGCAGAGCTCACCTAACAGGTAGACTATGCCAAGAGCACATAATCATGGAGGCCCGGGAGGGACTTACAACATGACAACAGAAGTACATTTCAGAAAATGACCCGTTTTTTTGGTAAAACGCCTTTCTGAACACCTGTCTACGTACAAGGACAGATAACTTCCATAGCAGCCAAGGAAAGCTGCACAGTACTCCTTAATAATCCACCCAACACAATCCGACAAGCAGTGTACTCAGTAAAAAAACACTTTTTACTCTTTAAACAAGAGGAGTACAGCGTACGCAAACACGTGTTAAGGAAGGCCTGGTAGGCCTATAACCTCAACAAACATGTGGCATCAGCTCGTGGTAGTGTTTAGGTCCCAAGCCAGGTAAACAACCCGCAAAAGAGGGGGTTGAATCTACCACTTGGGCCCCTGGCCACCGAAAGTGTATGACTAGTTCTCAGAGAGAAATACACTCAAAACAAACACCAGGGTGTCCAAAAAAGGCGGCCCGCAGGCTTAGCATCCTCCAGGACACATGGCGTAAGTCTCGTGGCCGTTTCCAGGAGCCTAAAGATCCAACCTAGGCGCTAGGTGGCTCTTAGCTCAACTAGAATCATTGACTCAGAGAGGCAACAATAGGCTAAACCAAACCTCAGTAAGGTTTCACTACTGTCATCTCATCCTAAGCTGCACAGAAAAACACAATCTGTGCCAACATGTAAACTAAAAAGGAGGCCTGAAGGGGCCTGCCGATTCAATGACACGTGGCTTCAGTTCGTGAATTTCCAGGGAACCAAGCTACAGGGAACCAGCTCAAACCCAATTAACTATGGGAAGCTAACTGCTACCTGTGCTAGGCTACACTTTCCAAACAGGCAAAGTACCCTAAGTTATGTGACTAAAGGGAACCATACACAACCAACATAGCTTAAGGGAGGCTAGTTGAGCCTGCTACCTCAAACAACATGCTGCAGGGCCTGAAGCAGTGTAAATCCAAAACAGTATGTGAGCAGACTGAAATCTATTATACAGCAGTATAAAACTATTGCTAACTAGAAGGAGGCTGAACAGTCTAGCCTACAATCACCGTTATATGCAATATAGCTGATAAACAGATAACTGAAAGGGAGCTGACAGATACTAACCTTTCTCAAAAAGTGATCTAGCTACCCTGAGTATGCAATCCAACAGGTGATGCACTCAGTAACCCTGGGGAAAGGATTCACCAACACTTACATAGAGGCCGCTTTTTAAGAAGGCCTACCATAATAAGCGGGTGCCAACCTGTGGCAGCATATCAAGCTCACATACCAAATGTAGGGCAAACGTCTAGAACTCAAAGGAAACTTTGAAATACATGCTATTTGACAGAGAGAAAAAATAAAATCATTGCTACAGATTCTCAAATCTGTTCCAAGCCTTAGAGGACAGAGCTAAAATGCTGGCATAGTCAACTCGAACTTGAAAATATCAAGTGGCTCGGAAGAAAATATTTTTTCCTCTCAGCATGAATATTCTAGAGAGTGGGGCCTAGCAATATTAATAGCATAAACTTATCTACGCAAAGATAAGGGCCTACCACCTGAGAAACAGCATCAGGTCTCTAACAAAGCAGTCTAAAACCTAGCTGTTACACTCATCGTTGCACCTCCATAAGCAATGGGATAATCTGGGCAAAAAATTCAGCCACTCCCTCAGGAGAAGGCCAAAAACTAAAATACATATGGGAATTATTTATACATACACCATACATACACTTAGTTCTAGCCTGGCCAAACAACATACAGGCCTATTCAAAATAACAGGCGCTATAATAAGCCTGATCTCTACCTCGAAATTTCAGATAAGAAATACAGCAAAGATCACAGCTATCGTGCTGGGCGGCCGGTTAGGACCGCCACAAACGCATAAACTGAAGTGATGAGCGCCAGCTCAAACTATACTGACAATAGTCGAACGGCAGAACATACAGAGAGAAAACTGAACAGCAGCCATTCTGTGGCTCGCTCAGTCAGTCTCAACACTCCAGTTTTTTGCCCAAAAAAACCCCTAACATATTTACTGTTACACATTCAGGAAATAATACAGGAATAAAAACAAGGTCGAACATTTAAGCGATTAAATCAGACCTTGTCTTACCTTCCCGCGGCTCGAAGACCAGAGATTCCTTCCTCGTTCTTTCAAAGGAGAAGAATGATATCCCCGGTTCCACAAGCCTACGAACCTTTTCACTATCAAGCCAGAAGGCGGGCCTTCAGAAAAATTTCATCATGGGCCAGCCACCGGCCTGACTGTTCAAAAGGTGTTATCCTGAACGTGCACAGATTAGAATTAAAAACATATCCCGGGAGGACGAAGAAAAGGGGCGAAGGAAAGTAAATAATCTTCCCTCGCCAAGAGAGGGGAGCAATCAGCGGTATTGATCACGCCGCCGATTGATCACCTCTCTCAAATCACCTTTCCTTTTCTTCGCATCCCGCCGCTTCTGAGACTTACTCCGTGGTGGAGGAGGCGCTCGAGCGGCGACACTGGATCTCTGGCCCTGCCTCTGAGCCTCGGCTTGAGGCGGACCAGAGCCTCCCGGTTGTCTGGGCCCAGAATCGGACCTGAGCGGAATGCATTTCTTAAACGCTGCTGAGCACGCCCTCGCCTCCCTAAAATTTCCAACGACCGCCTCAACGGAACCGCCGAAAAGTTCAGATGGCGAGACCGGGGTATCGAGGAGAGAGCCCTTCTCTTTCTCCCCGATGTCCGCCATGGTTAACCAAAGGTGCCTCTCCGTAGCCACCATAGCCGCCATCGATCTTCCAATCGAGGCGGCCGTTTGCTTAGTGGCACGGAGAGCCAAATCCGTGGTTTGGCGCAGCTCAGCCACCGCATCAGGGGACAAACCCTGCCCCTGATCCAGGTCCTTCAGCAGGTCAGCCTGGTACGCTTGCAACACCGCCATCGTGTGCAAAGCAGCACCAGCCTGGCCCGCAGCAGCATATGCTCTGCCGTTCAAACGTGATGTCATCTTAAGGGGTTTAGACGGCAGAACCGGAGCTTTCAGTGTCGGCGCGCTACCCGTGACGAGATAGTTAGCAAACGTCTCGTCAATGGGGGGCATCGACACATACCCATGCTGGCCCAATTCCTCCACATCAGCGAAATTCCCCCGCTGATGCAGATGAGTATGGGTTCGAGTATGGAACCCTGGCCGAGTATGGGTTCTTCCATGCCTTCCCCACCTCAACATGTAGGTCAGGAAGGAATGGAAGGCTCACAGGAATTATAGGGTTGTGGTCGGAGAGAAACCGTTCGTCCAACCTGCCACGAACGGGCTCTTTCCTGACGCGCTCCCAAGGCAGCTGCAGCCTGCCTGCAGCGCGTTCCACAACCTCCAATAATTCCACATATGCTGGACAGGGAGGCTTGGAAGAGAAAGAGGCAACCTCAGTCACTTCTCCCTCTTCCATAGCCAACTCCTGCTCTCGGGGGCTCTCAGCCATAAGAGCACTCGCTCCCGGATCCGATGATGTCAAGGAGATGGCATCATCGTCATCCAGAAGCTCATCCCCGCCAGCCGCTGCTTGGGGTTGAGAGACCGTGACACCTCTCTCAAACTTAGCGGCGAGCTCCACCTGTGACCCCCATGAATGCAGCCGCCGCTCGGCCTCAGCACGAGCAGGACCAGATCCTCCGGGAACAGGTGTTGACGTCTCTCCCCTTGAGAAGAGAGTCAGGCGGGAACGGAGCGTTCTCATGGGAAAACGCTCACACAGCTCACAGCCAGTGTCCTCAAACGCTGACCGTGCGTGCTCTTCACCCAGACATAACACACATAGGGTGTGAGGATCCTCCGGGGTAAGAAACCTCGGACAAGGATCCGCACACTTCCTAAAACTTTTGCCCTCAGACATAGTTTTCTCAAAGATACTCACAGTTTCGAATTTGGAGAAACCAGACAGTGGCAAGACACAGGCAGTCCCTGAAAGACGAAAGATAATGACTGCTCCCGCGGGCGCGCTTTTATACATGAGTTGAGTTCCCTTCGAAAGGGAACATTGGTGTTATGCTGCATGTTGCTTTATTTCAGAGGCAGTAACATATAGTTACATTAATTCATTCATGTGTGTTCTTTCTGGTTAAATGAAAAAGATTTGCATTTTACAGTGAATGTGTTTTTTGTTGTTGTTGTTGTTGTTAAGATTATGTTTTGCAGTGTTTTTCTGTAGAAAAATTTTAATGAAAATTTCTGTTAAAGTTTTTTTAAATTAGAATGTTTTACTTTAAATTATGGTTTTTGTTTGATTTTTAAGGGTCATTTTCTTTTCTTTTAAATTATACAAACAATGTATGTAAATTAACAACTCAGCTGTTATTTTAAGTATGATATTAATGAAAAATTACAGTAATTCACATATTTTTTACAAAAAAATTTACTGTATTTTTTAACAAATGTATATAAAATTACAAAAATAATCAGCCCAACACTTCTTCCATCACTTTGGACTCCCTGAGGACATTGTATCCGACCGTGGACCCCAGTTCATATCTCGAGTCTGGTCAGCCTTCTTCCGCCTCCTAGGAGTATCCGTCAGCCTATCCTCCGGGCACCATCCTCAAACGAATGGCCAGACTGAGCGCAAGATCCAGGAAGTCGGGAGATTCTTGAGGGTTTACTGCCATCGGAACCAGGATTGTTGGAGCCAATATCTACCCTGGGGCGAGTACGCCCAGAACTCCCTCCGGCAGTCCACCACAGGGCTCACCCTGTTCCAGTGCGTCCTGGGATATCAGCCCCCTCTCTTCCCATGGTCGGGTGAGCCCTCGGAGATCCCAGCGGTAGATCATTGGTTCCGACAGAGCGAGAGGGTCTGGGACTCAGCTCACGTGCAACTCCAGCAGGCAGTCCGGAGACACAAGGCACAAGCTGACGTCAGGAGAGGACCCACACCGCAATACCAACCTGGGCAAAAGGTTTGGTTATCCACCAGGGACATCCATCTCCGGCTGCCTTGCCGTAAGTTGAGTCCCCGCTACATTGGACCTTTCACTATCGAGAGGCAGCTGAATGAAGTGACTTACCGACTCAACCTTCCTGCACAGTACCGTATATCACGATCATTCCACGTATCACTACTCAAACCCTTCACTGACCTTTTGTCTCCTCCTTCCACAGAGCCTGGTGATGATGCCGTACCTCCTCCTCCTGTCATCGATGAGGACCCCAACATCTACAGGGTGAGAGCTATCCTCGACTCGCGGCGGCGGGGATCACAGCTGGACTACGGACCTGAGGAGCGGTGCTGGATCAATCGGAATGACATCCTTGACCCCAATCTTCTGACTCAGTTCCACCAAGGACCATCCTAACCGACCCGCTCCTCGAGGCCGTGGTAGACCCCGTCGCCACCAACCATCGCAGTCGTCAGGAGCCGCCCGTGGAGGAAGGGGTACTGTCACAACTGCACTGCCTACACCATTGGACACGGACACTTACGCCACGCCCACTCGTTCACAATCACCGGAATTCTGATCCACCTGTGCATCATCACCAGAGCCACATATAAGCACGCCACACTCTACCACTCGCTGCCTGGTCTTGTACCTCACCTCTTATGTTACCCGTGTCTACTAACCAGTGGATTACCTACCTTTTCCTGTCTTCCGCCTGGTCCTCATCTCCTGCCTCGTCTTCATCGTCTTCCTCGTCCTCTCCTCCTGCAAAGGAAAGTACACAGTTATCATCCATTAAGTGTTCTACGTGTCAAGATATCCTCCAGTGTTCAGCCTGTGTCCGATACCTCTGTTTAATAAACTGACTCACTTGCACTTACCTCTGTGTCCTCGTCTGTGTCTGACAATACTGACCCAAGGGGGAATTAAACATATATTGTGAATTAATTACAACGGATTATAATCAATTACATATATGATTAGTTCTGGTTTCAAAATTATTTAGAGGAACTATCAGTTTGTCCAGCAAACCTCTAGCTCCTCACAGAATATTATCAAAGGAAGGTTTTTCTCTGGCCACGAGAAAGACTTCCTATTCTAGCATCCAAACGTAAAGCAAGTATAGGATCGAAACGTTAAAGTGACCTGGTTTTTGTTGAATGAGCAAAAGAAACAATCGAGCATGAATAATGTGTTTAATATATGAAAACTACTACTACAGAGGTTGCACGTCTAAATACAGGGTATACACATATATACAAAAGCGAAAGTAAAGAAAGGGAAAGAGAGAAGAGAGGTGGCAAACTTACTAACAGTCCTTTGCTAACAGTCCTTGAGAGCCAGCACAGAAATCAGTTTCATTATCTAAGATTCAGAAACGGTACTTGCATCAGTTTGCTTACTGAGTTTCAGTTCAGTGTTGCTGCAGTTCATTGGCTTCTTCCATTTCTGCGGGAGGGTTTGAACTGAGGACGTGAAAGTTAGTTTCACGGTGGTCCCGAAAGATGAGCGCTAAAGAAGTGCGTCGCCGTGACGTCCAGGAGAGACGTGCATGAGTGGGCGAGGAATGATTCAGGGCAATCGGGAGAACACACAGGAAAATCCTGGTGCTCCTCTTTTATGACAGACAAGCCGACACACCTCCTTGAGGTGGAATAGCCAATGACATAGGTGCAAAGTTGGCAGGCAAAGTTTTCTTTGTCTTGTCTCCTGGCTGAATTTGCACAATTTATGGAGGCATCAGATCGGAGTGTATTTTCTTCATAGTACCATTAAAATTGAACAATGAATTTGACAGCTTTGTGACATATCCCAGTGAATGAGAGGTAGCAAGAGCTTTAAAACGAGACGAAACTCGACAGATCAGAAAAGCATATAAAAGAAGTTATGGTTTACAGACCATAGTATCATTAGAAATTACATTAGCACAACTACAATCAAAGCTAAGCTTATACAGTGGGAATAACTATATGCAATTTGACATACAACGACGGTTACATTTAGGCATAATTATATTTTACACATACAGTCTTCAATGCATGTTTGTGTGTCTGTATGTGTGTGGTGTGTGTTGGAATGTGATCTGGCACTTAGTCCACATGAGGGGCCCTTTGATGTCCCAAGAGCTAGGAAATGGGGCCCTCTGTTTTACCTCAGAGGGTCCATGAACGTGCCAAAGGTGCTCGTCTTTCGCAGTCCGGCTGAAGCCGGTGTGAGATTTACAACACAGTTCTGCAGGCTAACAGCATTCTGAAGATTCCAGATTTTATTGACTGTCCTGATAAGTGTGCATATGCTACAGAAGTCAACTTCTTCTTGGCCCACAACCTCACTGGTTTGAAACAGGAGGTGAACAACCTCAAACTCCAGATCACAGAGACTTACAAGGAGCTGACGCATGCTAAAAGCCACATAGACCAGCTAGAGATAGAGGCTCAGGACAGACACAAGGACCCTGACAGAATAGAGACACAGAAGAAAATCCACAAACTTCAAAAGGCTCTGACAGCTGCTCAGCAACGAGAGCAGCTGGAAAAGGCAGCCAGAGAGGACCTGGAAAAAGAACTCTTTCACAAAGAGTCACTGTTAAAAACAGCAAATTCTGAACTCTTGGACAAAGACGCCAGAATCAGGGCCTGTGAACGTCACCTGGACAACACCAAAGATGAACTTGACATGGCCCAAAGAGAACTGAGACTCTCTTACCTGCAGAAGAAAGAACCACAGCAGGAGAAACATCTCACTTCACCACACGGAATCAGCAGAAGAACCTCCCTCAGCCAAGCACAGAGGTACAAAGGGGGGTGCCAAAGCCTAGCAAAGCAAAGCAAAGCAGAAGGAGAAGAATTAATTCAGACAGACCCTGAAACATCACGTGAAGTGGCATTCAAAGACCTCCAACGAATAGCCAGGCACATCCCTGCATTCACCCCAGAGCTTGCAGGAGACCACGATGTCCACATCTACTTACAAGACATTGACTTTCACCTGCAGTCTTTGACGAGTGCGACCCACCAAGATAGACTCTTTCTTCTCTGGATCACTTCCAGACCAAAGGTGCGGCGCTTTCTGGCCCGGCAGCCAGAAAACATCCAATCTGACTACCGGCAGTTGAAACAAGCCATCGTTAAGGAATTCTCAGACTCAGAGTCTAAAAGTGGACTGATTGCTGCCCTAGACACCAAAAAAGGCAGACATGAAATTCCTTACGCCTACTACCATAGACTCAGGCAAGCTTACTTCGGAGCTCGCAACGAGCCTGGGATGGAGGAGGACACCAGCTTCAGCATTGCTACAATGCAAAACCCTTCTCCTAAAGGCTCCTAGCCAGCCAAGGACAGAACTGTCCCCATGGCAACAGACCCAGGTACCAGACCTACCACGGGAAGAAGCCATGGATGGGAGCATCCTCATCCTGCAGTGTCTGGCACCTGCTACTTCGACACCTGCTGAGCAAGCTCAGAGACCTATCAAACTATCAAAGTTCTGTGAACCCATCTCCCTAAAACTGCAACCAGCATCCCAAATGTAGCTAACACACAGGCAGAACTAGGTGTCCTGTTACAGATACATGGTTATTTTAACGATCAGTGGTAGACATCAAGAATCAACATGTGAATCTCAACAATGGTGACTTAGTAGCTTGTTTTTTGACGTTCAGAGTTTATCTGAATTTTTTTTTTTTTTTTGTCACCATTGTTGAGATTCATATTCTTGATGTCTGTGTGAGCCTGCATGACTTTTCATATTCTTGATGTCTGTGTGAGCCTGCATGACTTTGACTAAACAAAGATTTAATAAACTTGTTTATAGTGTCAGGAAGCAGACAGACTGGCTAAACCGACCGTCTGCTAGCTGCCTCACGTTACAGAAGTCAGATAATTCCCAACACATAGAAACTCTTGCACCTAGATATTATCAAATAGAGACTGTGTCTGTACCCCAAATTAATAAAAACAAAAAACTTCCAAACCCATTTAATGGTAAAAATTTAATTGATGTTCAACAAATAAAAAATAGAGATAATAATGATAAACAAATGATAAAGCTTGGGTTGTTAAATATTAGATCACTTTCTTCAAAAGCACTTATTGTAAACGATATTATCACAGACAATAATCTAGATGTGCTGTGTTTGACAGAAACCTGGCTAAAACCGGACGATTACACTACTTTAAATGAGTCTAGTCCTCAAGGTTATGATTATCGACACAATCCTTGACAGAAAGGAAAAGGGGGAGGTGTTGCTGTAATTTATAGTAATATTTACAGTATCAGACAGAAGTCTTTCAAATATAATTCCTTCGAAGTGATGGTGCTTTACGTAACATTATGTAAGTTGACATTTGTGTTGGCTACTGTATACAGGCCACCAGGGCACAATACAGACTTTATCAAAGAGATTGCCGATTTTCTATCAGAATTAGTACTAGCTGCAGATAAAGTCCTTGTTGTTGGTGATTTTAATATCCATGTAGATAATAAAAAAGACTCATTAGGATTGGCATTTACAGACATTCTAAACTCTATTGGTGTTAGACAACACGTGTCAGGACCCACTCATTGTCGTAATCATACTTTAGATCTAATATTGTCACATGGAATCGATATTGATGCCGTTGAAATTCTGCAGCAGAGTGACGACATCTCAGATCATTATCTAGTCTCGTGTATATTACATTTAGTGAAAGTGGCTAAACTGCCTCCCTGCCATAAATATGGTAGAACCATCACTTCTACCACTAAAGATTGCTTTATAAATAATCTTCCTGATCAGTTTCATCGCCTTAGCATACCAGACAGCTTAGAAGACCTCGATATTGCAACAGAAACTATTGACTCTCTCTTTTCCAGCACATTAGACTCAGTTGCTCCTTTGCGTTTAAAAAAGATTAAGGAAATTAATCCAACACCATGGTACAATGAGCACACTCGGGCCCTAAAAACAGCAGTTAGAAAAATGGAGCGTAGCTGGAAGAAAACAAAACTAGAAGTATTTCGCATTTCGTGGAGAGAGAAAATGACTGAGTACAGAAAGGCCTTAAAAACTGCTAGATCTGCCTATTTTTCAAAACTTTTAGAAGATAAATACAAAAAAACAACTCTAGGTATTTATTTGATACAGTGGCTAAATTAACAAGAAATAAAGCTTCAACTTCTGATGTTTCCAAAGAGCACAGCAGTAATGACTTTATGAACTTCTTTACTTGCAAGATTGATAATATTAGAGAAAAAATTATAACCATGCAACCGTCTACTAGAGTCTTGTGTCAGACAGTGCATTGTAGTGTCCCTAAAGAAAAATTCAATTCATTTACTGCTTTAGGAGAGGAAGAATTGTCTAAACTTGTTAAATCATCAAAATCATCCACATGTATGTTAGACCCTATACCGACTAAGCTATTGAAAGAGATGCTTCCAGAGGTCATAGATCCTCTTCTTAATATTGTTAATTCATCTTTATCACTAGGATACGTACCAAAAACCTTTAAGCTGGCTGTTATTAAACCTCTTATTAAAAAACCACAACTTGATCCTAGAGAATTAGTCAATTACAGGCCGATCTCAAATCTCACTTTCCTGTCAAAAATACTAGAAAAGGCAGTTTCATCACAACTATGTTCCTTTTTAGAAAGAAATAGTATCTGTGAAGATTTCCAGTCAGGATTTAGACCATACCATAGTACTGAGACTGCTCTCATTAGAGTTACTAATGATTTGCTCTTATCATCAGATCGTGGTTGTATCTCTCTATTAGTGTTACTGGATCTTAGTGCTGCATTTGACACTATTGATCACAATATTCTTCTAAACAGACTCGAAAATTATGTTGGCATTAGTGGAATTGCATTGGCATGGTTCAAATCATACTTATCTGACCGTTATCAGTTTGTAGTAGTAAACGATGAGATGTCATATCAACCACAAGTTAAATATGGAGTACCGCAAGGCTCAGTACTAGGACCGTTGCTTTTTACTCTGTACATGCTACCCTTGGGAGATATCATTAGGAAGCATGGCATTAGTTTTCATTGTTACGCTGATGATACTCAGCTCTATATTTCTTCGCGCCCTGACGAAAATCACCAATTCGCTAAATTAACAGAATGTATATCTGATATAAAAAACTGGATGACCAGTAATTTCCTACTACTAAATTCAGGAAAAACAGAGATTCTAATTTTTGGACCGAAAACTTCTTCACGCAATAATCTAGAATACTGTCTAACACTTGATGGCTGCTCTGTTAAGTCTTCGTCGTCAGCTAGGAACCTGGGTGTGCTCTTTGATACCAATCTTTCATTTGAAGGCCATGTTACTAGCATCTGTAAAACTGCATTCTTCCATCTGAAAAATATATCTAAACTACGACATATGCTCTCAATGAAAAATGCAGAACAGTTAGTTCATGCGTTTATGACCTCAAGGCTAGACTACTGTAACGCTCTACTGGGTGGTTGTTCTGCTCGCTTGATAAATAAACTACAGCTCGTACAAAATGCAGCAGCTAGAGTTCTTACTAGAACTAGGAAGTATGACCATATTAGCCCAGTTCTGTCATCACTGCATTGGCTTCCTATTAAACATCATATAGATTTTAAAATCTTGCTAATTACTTACAAAGCATTAAATGGTTTAGCTCCCCAGTACCTAAGTGAGCTCTTAATACATTATAGTCCTTCACGTTTATTGCGATCTCAGAATTCAGGCCAGCTGATAATACCTAGAATATCAAAATCAACTGCAGGCGGTAGATCCTTCTCCTATTTGGCACCTAAACTCTGGAACAATCTTCCTAGCATTGTTCGGGAAGCAGACACACTCTGTCAGTTTAAATCTAGACTAAAAACACATCTCTTTAACCTGGCATACACATAACACATTATCAATTTATATTTTCAAATCCATTAAAGGATTATTAGGCTGCATAAATTAGGTCAGCCGGAACCGGGAACACTTCCTATAACACCAGATGTACTCGTTATATCAGAAAAAGAATGGCATCTACGCTAATATTACTCTTTCTGTTTATCCCGAGGTTTACTGTAGTCAACCGGATCTGGGCCGTATCCAGGCCAAGACCAAGGACCTGCGCCTTGACACGACCACAACGCAGCCCTGAAGTATCAGCAGAGATCGAGTCAACTAGATCATCCATTGTGAAGGCCTCATCAACACGACAGCCAGTGCCACAGTTCCTCAACAGACCGTCCATACCGGCGTGATGAATACGATCCTCAACTGGACACGACCACAACGCAGCCCTGAAGTATCAGCAGAGATCGAGTCAACTGGATCATCCATTGTGAAGGCCTCATCGACACGACAGCCAGTAGCACAGTTCCTCAACAGACCTTCCATACCGGCGTGATGAATACGATCCTCAACTGGATGGAACTGAAATAAATACTTTGATTGTTGCAATCCTATCAGACTTATGATAGCAACCTGATTGTAACAAAGCACTGTTCGCCAGAGGAGAACTGGCCCCCCAACTAAGCCTGGTTTCTCCCAAGGTTTTTTTTTCTCCATTTTAACACCTATTTGCCACTTGTTTGCCACCTGATGTCATCTGATGGAGTTTGGGTTCCTTGCCGCTGTCGCCTTTGGCTTGCTTAGTTGGGGACACTTGACATTAGATATTTAATAGTATTCTTGACATTTATTCAACAGTGCTTCTGATCTGCCTGCATTGACACTATTATTTAAGAGCTGCTGTGCAGCCAAATTATGTACCAGTTATCAATGTAAAGCTGCTTTGACACAATCTGCATTGTAAAAAGCGCTATATAAATAAAGGTGACTTGACTTGACTTGACTTGTCACAGCACTGCAGTAGTATTGGCATGTGAAATTACAATTACTATTGAACAATTCAGTCAGAGTGAATCAGACCACTTCATGATGATTATACAATCACTTAACAAGTGACCAGCATCATCTGAGCTGAGTTTTTCTTGCTTTTTTTGTTATAACAAATGTGTATCGGAAACACACAGTTAGAGCAGCCAGGAAAATACTAATGTTAAAGAGTCAAGGGTCAAGAGTCCAACTAAAGTAAGCACTGACCACCAGAATGGTGGTCGAACCTTTTTTTTTCAATAAAACATCAACATCTAAATCTTTGTTAATTCTCAATAAGAAACTTTGTATAATACAAGTTGTATAATCTGTTAGTGTTTCAAGTTCTGTTGGGATTTAAAGGGTTTCTGTATCTGTCTGTTTTCACCATTGTGCTGGAGAGTAGAGCCTGTGCTTCAGTCCAAGATGAGCCAGAAAACGTCTCAGGTTACGTATGTAACCATAGTTCCCTGAGAACAGGGAATGAGACTCTGCGTTTTACTGCATTGGGGAACGTCACTCGTGAACCGATGTCTGAAAGACAAGAATCAAACCACTCCAATACCCTTGGCCGGCAACAGCCTATGACGTCATCATAGCGTGACCCGGAAGTATATAAGGAGCGCCTAGAGAAACCAGTCAGTACCTTATTGTCTTGAGGGACTATTCAGCAGGCAACCCGAGGCATGGCATGGCAACGCAGAGTCTCGTTCCCTGTTCCCTGTTCCCTCTCACATACGTAACCTGAAACATTCCTTTCGAAGGGAACTTCAACTCTGCGTTTTACCGCATTGGGGAACGATATACCCACGCCGCCATGCTCGAGGAGAGTGCATGCCAAAGATGGCTCGACAAACATCCAGCAGTTCCAAGAGAAACGCTGGAAGCACCTCACCCTCGGGCCACGCAAAGGCTGTCAGTGAAAGCATTCCCTACGGCCAACAGCCCAAGCTGAGCCTAAAGAGGTGAGCCTAAACCACATGACTTAAGTAACAGACGATAAGACTGTGAGTGCCCACATAGCAGTCCATCCAACACAATCCAACAAGCAGTGTACTCGGTAAATGAACCTTTTACTCTTTAAAGCAAGAGGAGTACAACATACACCATCATGCACTAAGGAAGGCCCTAAAACAGGCCTATAACCTCAGTGGGCACGTGGCATCAGCCTGTGGCAGTGTTTTCAAGCTCCAGGAGGAAAAATAACCGAACTTCCAGAAGGTTAATAGGTCACCTCGGAAAACAGTTTTTGTCTTACCCTCTAAGCGAGAGGAGTATACTATAACATACACCAGCATGTTTCTCAAAGGAGGCCCAGAGAGCCTACCTGTCAACACACGGCACTAGCTAGTGGCCACTAAAGTTCTAGGAGCAAAAGTAGAACTAAGTTACTTACAAGGTAGCTACTTAGCATGACTAGAGCTAAAGGAGAAACCCTACTCAAGGAAGTAAATGTAGAGAAACCGAACAGTAGTGCGGTTTAATTCAAGGAAGTAAATGTAGAGAAACCGAACAGTAGTGCAGTTTAATACAAGGACTCGCCCTGAGAGGTAAGCCACTCAGAAAACATACTCAGTAAAAGCACCTTTTACTCTCAAAAGAGAGAGGAGTACAACTGAACTCCACCATGCAAACATGTGGCGTCAGCTAGTGGCAATCACGACTCATCCGTAGTGGTGAGTCAATAAATACCAGCAAAAACTGTGCCAACATTGGTTCTGAAAAGGAGGCCTAAGTAAGGGCCTACAACTTCAACCACACGTGGCACTAGCTAGTGGTATAAAGGGGACAAAGCTCAAAGGGGACCAGCATCAACCCAACAAGCAATTGTGGGAAACTAGCTGGACACAACCTGAGCTAAGTCTACACATTCCAACAGGCAATGTACCAACATATAATTACAGGGTACAATGAAATGCTAACATGGTCTAAGGGAGGCCTATATGGCCTACAACCTCAAACGGGCACAAGCAAAAACCTGTGGCAGTTTTAAAGTATGTGAGCTAAACTCATGACCATATTCCAACAGCGCCTGAAGCTGCTAACTAGAAGGAGGCTAGTGACAATAGAGCCAACAACTTCTAAACTTATATGCAATATAGCTGCTATGGGGGAGCTAACAGAGAAAAACTAAAAGTAAGACTCTCTACACTCAACCTGAGTGTGCAATCCAACAGGTGATGCACTCAGTGAAACACAAACCCTAACCGGGGAGTACGAAGTCACCACTTCCATAAATAGAGGCCAAACAGCCTACTATTATGAGAACAGGTGCTAACCTGTGGCAGCACTAGTTAGTAAAGCTCACATACATGTAGGGCAAAAGCTTAGAACAAATGAATGCTTTGTAAACACATGCCATCCAAAGAGGATAAATGCTCTCACCAAACAGAATTATAGATCTGTACTGAGCCCTAGAGGATGGAAGCTAAAAAAACTAGCACCGTAGCTCAAGCTTGAATGTGAATTCAAGGGGCTCAGGGGAAAGACAAAATCATAGCATGATTAAAGTTCTAAAAGTGAAGCCTAGCATACACATTATGAACTTATCTACGCAAAGATAAAGGCCTGCCACCTGAGAAACAGCATCAGGGAGGCTAATAACAGCCTGCTACCTTAGCATTGCACTTACATAAACAAGGGGAAATGGGCATACGTTCTAACAACTCCCTCAGGAGGAGGCCAGAACTAGGAACTATACAACCTAACAAGGGATAGTAATACAAAGGGTGGTTTATAACAATAAACACCTAAACCTAGTCCTAGCCTGGGTCGCTAAGCTGTGGGCCTACGGGGCCATACGCATAGCAACACCAGGGCTTTACCTCTGAATCTCCATAGATAAGAGGAAATAAAGCGAAGCTCAACAAGACCAAAGACTCCTCTTTCCCTTTTCTTTGACAAAAAGGAATGGAATCTAGTATTCTTTAAAGCCTAAAAGAACCTCTTACACTATAAAGCCAGAAGGCGGGCCTTTAGAAAAATATTATCAAAAGGCCCAGCTGTGAGCCTGACTGTTAAAGAAGCGCCAGTATGTTAATGAAACCAAAATCCAAGAGGCGGAGGAATAAAGGGGGGAGGGCAGATGTAAAATCGCCCTGGCAACGAGAGGGAATCGATTACCAACGCTAATGGTGTATGAGATCGATCACCTCCCTTAAAACCTGCTTCTTCCTCGAGTCCAGCCGTCTCTGTGGCTTGCTCCGAAAAAGGAGGAGGCACCCGAGCGGCCATATTGGACCTCTGGCCCTGTCTCTGAGCATCAGCTCAAGACAAACCAGCCTCCTGGCTATCTATATGCTCAGAAAAACTATACAGGAAAAACAAGGTCATCATATTTTAAAACATAATATATAGACAAGGCTGACCTTCCTGCGGCTCAAAGACCGAAGATTCCTCATTCTCCTTTTTCTCTACATGGAATCTAGGGTTCTTTTAATCCTAAAAGAACCTCTCATTATCAAACCAGAAAAGCAGGCAGACAGAAAATAATCACTATGGGCTCAGCCATCAGTCTGACCATAAGAAGTCTATAAAATATATATACATGCATATATATATATATATATATATATATATATATATATATATATATATATATATATATTTATACAACAGTTCTGTCTGGTTCTTGAATCTGATTGGCTGATAGCCATGCGATATTTCAGTGATAACAGCACTCCTACTGCCTTTTCACCGTTTGTATCACTCCGCTTGAAGTGACCGTCATGGCGGCCGATCAAATCAACCGTAATTTTTACAAATACTACTTCTTGTACCACGAACTGTAGTTTTAATAGTTTTTTAGGCGAGAATGTTGTTGTTTAGATCTGAAATATGTGACTCATATTTAATAACAGCGCCTATTTTACAATTTGTTTTGACGTTTTCGGAGATGCGAGCTTGAGTGCGTCAGCGGCCGTTCAGTGCTTCTGTAACCGCCGAGAACAGCTTAATCTCGGCCAGTGCCTCGGGGATTTGCCGCTGGCTCTTATAGTGGTTAAACATGAGACATAATTCAATTTGAGTACATAGAACGGGCAATCTTTGGTCTTATTAATCTATTATTTGTTCCAGAGCAAGTCGAATTGTGCTATATTAAATTTGATAATAATAAACGTCACGTTACATCCTTATATAGCATATTGGCTACAACTAGACGGACATATCAGACTCTTCTCCGCTCTTCAAATACGTAAAACATTAAACTTTATAAACATATGGTTTTTTGAGTAAAGAAAACACTTTACAATTTTTTTCAAACATCAGATCTTTATTTACCTTTGCATTGCACAGAGGAGATGTCCAAACTGCGTGCGCACTTCATTCACGAGGAGAGGCGGATTAATGAGGTTTGATTGACAGCTTAAGGATCAAATGGAGTTAGGAGGTTTTGTCACACATTCTTTAAAATCCTTTTCATTCGTTAAATATTTGTAAAACCCACATACCAGCGTAAATGGTGACCTTTTTTTTTTTTAATAACTAGTGCTTTATGTTTGACTGAACTGTACAATTGTGCTTATTTGTTGTTCAATAAATATTATTTTATATAAATATGTCCATTAAGTAATATGGATTGAGTGAACATTACATTAATACGCCATTAGATGGCGGCAAGACTTTACAGGAGAATGAGTCAGTGAAGCACAAGAGACTTTTAAATTGAAAGGAACTTTTGCAAAAGGAAGTTGTTTTAGCGCTGTGTTGTAATGGATTCCCAAAGCTGTAAAAAAGGACAAATACAAAGATCGCTTTCCTCAGCGGACATTCAAACGGACTTGTATAAAGGATCAGTGTTGTGGGTAACGCGTTAGAGTACTCTAATTACTTTTTTCCTGAAATGTGTAACTTAACGCGTTAGTTTCGTGCGTAAGTAATCAGTAACGTCGTTATTTTTTAAAAAAAGTAATCCGTTATTTTAAGGAAAGGAAAATCCCGACTGCAGCCTGCTTTTTGTCAGACAGTAGGCCTAGGTCTACTGTGCCACCTGCGGATGTATCAGCGGAGCCGAAGCTCTGTGTAAAGTCAATGGTTGTGTGATACGTCTGTCTGTGCCCTGCGCCTGACCCTGTATGTGGGGGGGGGGTTTCGAACTCCCGGCAAGATGGCAGAGAGGACAGCGTTTGGTTTATGGAAGTACGCACATTATTTTCAATTTGTCAACGAAAAAGAAAAGAACATAACGGTAAAATGCACACTCTGCGTTGGTGAAAAGCTTCTGTCGACCGCCAAAAATTCTACCTCAAATTTAAAAAAACATCTCGCATCCAAACACCAATCTAGTACTCTGGTAGCAAAGCCTGCTGAGGAGGACGACGGTGGTGCACCAGCTCCAAAGCAACAGCGTTTGAGTTTTAACTCCGCTAAAATTTAAATCTGCAAGCCTGTTTAAGGTTGTGTTTACAAGTAAGCATACTTGTACTTTGATAACTGCATTATTTAAAGTTAAAGAAAAATCAGGAGTTATCTTGTGGTGCTCATAATATACAGTAGCCTAGGCTACCCGGGCTGGGTAGGTGCGAATTTTGATTAATAATATGTTCTGTGATAATAAATAAATAAAACGCCATGTGGAATAGCCTATTGCTGACTGTCTTTCCTGTTATTGTTATCCTGCAGTGTTAATTTAGTCGGATGACTGACATTATTCATTGTCGGGAGTCACGACTTCTGGGTGCATTTAAAGGGGCCGGGGGCTGTGTCTGTCATGTGTGAGCCGCTGCAAACGGCTTTTAATTTTTGGTAACGCATGAGTACTCTAACGCGTTACTTTTATGAATAGGTAACGCTGTATCATAACTGATTACTTTTAATTGATGGTAACGTTGTAACCTAACTAACTACTTTCCAAAGTAACTATACCCAACACTGTAAAGGATATAATATTATGGACATCGACTTGAAGAATGAATGTAATTCAATATACCAGACACAGGTAATAGCCTACACTCTCTCTCTCTCTCTCTCTCTCGCTCTCGCTCTCTCTCTCTCTCTAATACTGTACAAAATTCAGTGTTTCAATGAAGCGACTCAACGTTCCTTCGTTACTAGTTCTAAAGTGACGTTTTAGAGTTAGTAACGGAGGCTTGGTTCAACTGACAATTTGAGTTTTGAAACGTTCCTTCGTTACTAGTTCTGAAGTGACGTTTTAGAATTAGTAACGGAGGCTTGGTCCAACTGACAACCTGAGATTTGAATCCGTGGCGGAAGGAAGTAGAGCTGCACAAAAGAGGGTTTTAAAGACACTCCGTTGTTGTTCTTATTTATTTACACACTCGTGCCGTCGAACTGTTGTATAAACGCAATATCACACTCGTAGCCGTGCGATATGGCTGTATATCAGCACGCTGTGATTACCTACGGCACTCGGCCTGCGGCCTCGTGCCTACGGACGAATCACAGCGTGCTGATATACAGCCATATCGCACGGCTACTCGTGTGATATTGCTCATATATATATTTATACACAGGAGGTGGAAGAAGAAGAGGAGAGGGTAGATGAAAATCGCCCTTGCAGCTGGGAGATCGATCACCCATCTCATTCTTGCTTCTTCCCCCTCCCGTCTGTCTGGGCTCAGATACAAATCTGAACGGCTAGGAGTTTTTCCATTCCCTCCTGATCTCAAACATGGAGATCAGGAAGGAATGAAAAGCCCACGGGAGCTGCAGAGCTTCGAACACGGACGTCATTGACATCCAACAACTCATCCTCGTCAGCCCTGGCGGAGCTGAGAGAGAATACAACTCTCTCAAACTTCCCAACGACCTCAACTGCAAGCCCTATGATTGCCGCCGCCATTTTGCCTCAGCACAAACGGGGCCAGAATCACCAGGCACAGATGCAGACACCTCTTTCCTCGAGAAGAGTGCCAAACGAGAACGGAGCATCCCAATAGGGAGACACTCACAGTAAACAACAGAAAAACACAGACAGCGCCCTCAAGCACTGTCTATGTGCACTCCTCTCCCAGACAGAAAACGCCCAGAAATGTGTATATCAAGTGTCAAAACCTGGGACACGGATGAACACACTCTCTTGAAATGTTTGTAAGGCATAATATAGATTCCCTTACCGGATTCGATTACAATCGCGATCAGACAGAACAGTCCCGAAAGACGAAAAGATACTGACCGGCTCGCTGCGGAAGCCTCTTTAGGCTCAGCTTGGGCTGTTGGCCGTATGGAATGCTTTCACTGACAGCCTTTGCGTGACCCGAGGGTGAGGTGCTTCCGGCATTTCTCTTGGAACTGCTGGACGTTTGTCGAGCCATCTTTGGCATGCACTCTCCTCGAGCATGGCGGCGTGGTTATATCGTTCCCCAATGCGGTAAAACGCAGAGTTGAAGTTCCCTTCAAAAGGAACGTTTCAGGATATGTATGTAACCATAGTTCCCTGAGAACAGGGAACGAGACTCTGCGTTGCCATGCCATGCCTCGGGCTGCCTGCTGAACAGTCCCTCAAGACGATAAGGTACTGACTGGTTCTCTAGGCGCTCCTTATATACTTCCCGGTCGCGCTGTGATGACGTCATAGGCTGTCGCCAGCCAAGGGTATTGGAGTGGTTTGATTCTTGGCTTGTCTTCAGACATCGGTTCACAAGTGACGTTCCCCAATGCAGTAAAACGCAGAGTTGAAGTTCCCTTCGAAAGGGAGCATTGGTGTTATGCTGCATGTTGCTTTATTTCAGAGGCAGTAACATATAGTTGCATGAATTCAGTCATGTGTGCTCTTTCTGGTTAAATGCAAGAGATTCACATTTTACAGTAAATGTGTTTTGTCAGTAACAATTCAGGATTTACCTGTAAAACAGTGTTTTTTTCTGTAAGAGTGTTTTGCACTTTATTTAAATTATATTTTATATTTATTTTACAGCTGACAGTCATTGACCATTTTTTATGATTTATTTTTTTACAGTGTATGTATAGACAAAACATTATCAAAATTATTCCAGTTCGCATAGATCCGCGGACACAACTAATTTTTCTGTATTATGCAGACCAGACAAGCAGAAGCTTGGTCTTTAAAAAAAAAAAGAAAAAAAGAAAAAAAAAAAGTGGTATTTGCCAAATTACTTGTCTGGTCTGTGAATGACTGTCAGCTGCGGCTGCCAAACAAAAACTTTAAAATTAAAGTAAAATATTCTAATTAAATAAAGTGTAAAAAACTTTAACAGAAATTTTCATTAACATTTTTCTACATTGGCTAGCGCCACGTGTGGTTGAAGTTCTAGGCCCTTTAGGCCACTTTAGCTCGATAATAATTTTCCTATTGTCACTGTGAAGCTGCTTTGAAACAATATGTATAGTGAAAAGTGCTATATAAATGAAGATGACTTGACTTGACTTGACATCATCAGCAGTCATGCATGCAGATCTGTTGACCCAGAATGAAGGGCACAATATGAGAGAAAGACAAAATATAAATATTTTGTAAAAATATAAAATTGAAGGTAATGTCTCTCTTCAAACCTGTTACAGTCTTCAACCCCGTCACACTATTCTCAACTATTCTTTTAGAAAAAAATAGGGAAGACGATTAAAAATGAAAGCATTTCTTGCTGATTACGGTTACCACCTGACATGTTAAAGACTAACATAATAAAACTGTGGTTTTAGTTAAAGTCTACAGCTGTAAATGAAAACATTGCATACTGTAATGTGTGTAGGCTATTTGCTACTGTGGAAATGTAAGTTTTAAAACATTAATTGTAGGGATGGAGAAATGAAGCCTCTTAAATCTTTGAAGCTTTTTTCTGATTATTTCAATAAAAGATTAGAAGCCTCACGTCTCAGAAACTGTGCCATCTTGTAGGTAGATAAAGCAGCCACAAACTTGAGTGTCACAGAGACGAACTCCGTGATCCCCTCCACCGACCATCGGAGGGAGCCCTCGCCCAAATACTAACAGACACATACACACCACATTTCCAATAACCCAGTGCCTTGGACCAATCACACCACCAGCTGTTGCCAATTATCCGGATTATAAAAGACTCTCATGCTCATCTCACCTTTGCAAAGTCTTGTATTGCCACGGTGTACATTTCTGAGCGTTATTACCCTGTCTGATTGTCTGTTGCTGAACCTGCTGTCTACCGTTTACGATCCTCTGCTGCCTACCCTGACCTGTGCTTTGTCTGCTGTTCTGTGAGTGATATCTGCCTGTCCTGACCCTTGCCTGTTTACTAGGGATGTCCCGATCACGTTTTTTTGCCCTCGAGTCCGAGTCCGAGTCATTTGATTTTGAGTATCTACCGATACCGAGTCCCGATCCGATTCTTCTATAATACATAAAAAAGAATAAAGAAGAGCGAAAAAACAGATCCAGGATCCAGGAACAGTGCTTTTCAGGTTTTTCAGGTATCTAACAGTAGTTTTCACGTACAGAAAATGGATAAAGTAATCAAATATAAAATATCACTGCATATTATCTTTACTGTATAAAATAAATAAAGATTAATCATTATTGAAGTTACAAAAACTATTCAGTCAAGAGCAGTGAGTGATTTCTTTGTTATTTGTTGTTTGATTTAACATTAAAAACAGGCAGCAGGAATAATTTTTTTCCCTATAAGACATGCACGATCCAGTACATATACTGTTACACATGCGCTGTCTTTCTCGACTAATATACGTTCACTTAAGACATAACCGACTATGTTTGCTAGGATACTCGTCAAGACGGGCATGTTGACATAATTTTTGTATGAATTTGTCCGCTGAAGCGCAAGACTTGAAAGAGAACTCAGTATTTGCGCGCTGACTGAAATAAGCGTGTGCGCGCTTCGGATGAGCGCACACAAATCTTCTCACAGCGCGTGCGAGTTCTCTTTCGCATCTTGTTCTTGAAGGTGTAAATCAGCAAGGCTTAAATGAGTTAGTTTAAACACAGACAGCAACGTGTGCTGTTCAGGTCTCACCTGTATCAACACATGGGTGATGACGGCGTAAATGACTGGACATTAGAGCAGACGGCACTCGCATTGAACATTTTACAAAGAGTGACTGTTTTGTCCACGCTTTCTGATTATCGTTGTTGTAACGTTTTGCGCATCCATCGACTGAAACATACATTATCTGAACTCTGTCTGTCTGTTTTCCATGTTGCTATTTTAAACAAACCATATTAACCAATATATGCGTCGTCATTCGAGATGGACCGCGGTGCAAGTGCGTACCGAACCGTAAGTGGAGAACCGTTGCACCCCTAATACATATTCGAGTCCTGATCGGGAGGTAACGTCCGATTCTGATCGAGTCTGAAACCACGTGATCGGGCCCGATTTCCGATCATGTGATCGGATCTGGACATCCCTACTGTTTACTGACCATGATACTTCCTGTCCTTTGCCATTCCTCCTTTGCCTTAGACCTTCCCTGTTCGACTATGCTCTTTAACAATAAAGCATGCAAATGGATCCCAGCCTTTGTGAGGAATCATTACAGAAGACTTCGCCAGCACAAGATCCAGCTGCTTTCTCTCACCTGTGTGCAACCATGTCAGCTCAAGCCAGTCAACTAGCTGCACATCACCATCAGCTCAACCGCCTCACGACACTTACAGAGGAATTGGTAAAAGCACTGAAGGTCTTCAAACACCCGATCCTCCTGCACCTCCACCATCCACGGCGGCCTCCATTACCCATGCGGCAGAGACGCCGCCACTGGGGAATCCGCGCGTCTCACTGCCAGAGAAATTCAACGCCGATTCCACCAAGTGTAAAGGCTTCATCCTTCAGTGCTCTCTGTATCTCAGTCAACAGCCTGCCATGTACACCACTGAGGCTGGTAAGATCGCTTTTGTTTGTTCACTACTCACTGGAAGAGCGCTTGAATGGATTACTGCTGTGTGGAGAGATGATGGGGCTTCCTTCCCTTCTTTTGAGTATTTCATGCACAAATTTAAGGAGGTGTTTGATCATCCCAGCGACGGCAAGGGAGCTGGTGATCGCTTGATGGAGTTAAGTCAGGGGCGCAAGACTGCTGCTGAATATGCGTTGGCTTTCCGAACACTGGCGGCACAAACGAACTGGGTCAGTGACACTCTGAAAGTATGTTTTCGCAGAGGATTATCCAATGAATTACAAGCGGAGCTCGCCTGCCATGACGAGGGCAAGAGCCTGGACCAATTCATTGAACTCACCATTCAGCCAACGACGCAGCACTCGCACCTCTCCTCCCATGGACCCAGAATGTCCCGAACCCATGCAGATTGATTCATAACACCTGTCTGAAGAGGAGAGAAGCCGCCAGCTGACTCACCGTCTATGTCTGTATTGCGGTAACCCTGGCCACATAAGGAACAACTGTCCCGTGCGTGCTCATCCTGAAAACCCATGATCTGTGAGTGACTCTAACCCATAATACAATTCAGAAATGTGCGTGTCTGTGCCCATCACGTTACAAATTAATGAACTGCTGCTTACCACTTCTGCATTGCTGGATTCAGGGGCCGCGGGAGTTACGCTCGGCAAAATCTCATTCCATTAATCCTGTGCTCTTCTCTCACAGTGGAAGCGATAGATGGTCGTCCACTGGGCTCTGGACGCATTAACGCCATCACCCAGCCACTTACGATGCAGATCGGTCTGTTCCAGATGCACTTCCACTGCGTTTCAATGCATTTCCACCTCATCTATCATCCTAGGTCTGCCATGGCTGCATACACACAATCCACAAATCTGCTGGAGAGAGGGTCAGATCACGCACTGGAATGAACTCTGTCAAGAAAAATGTCTGTCACACTCACCAACCTTACCTGTCAGAGCTATCCAAGCCGCAGAGCCCGCCGAGTCTGCTGAAACCTCGTCACTCCTCAATCTACCCAATGAATATCAAGATCTGACCATAGCCTTCAGCAAGGTACGTGCTTCCCAACTACCACCTCACCATTCTTATGACTGTGCAATAGATCTCCTTCCAGGAACCACACCACCCAAGGGTCGCATATTTCCCCTGTCTCAACCCGAATCAGAAGCCATGAGGAAGTATATAGAGGAGGAGCTGGCTAAAGGGTTCATCCGTCCTTCAACCTCTCCAGCCTCAGCAGGCTTCTTCTTTGTCGGGAAGAAGGATGGCGGTCTCCGTCCCTGCATAGACTACCGAGGTTTGAATGAAATAACTGTTGAATTCAGATACCCATTATCCTTAGTGCCAGCTGCACTCGAACAACTACGCACCGCCAAATACTTCACTAAGCTAGATCTCCGCAGCGCCTACAATTTAATCCGCATTTGGGAGGGGGACGAATGGAAGACAGCCTTCTCCACAGCCACCGGTCACTATGAATACCTCGTTATGCCCTTCGGGCTGGTCAATAGTCCTTCCGTCTTCCAGGCTTTCATTAATGATGTGTTCAGAGACATGCTTAACAGATTTGTGATCGTATACATGGATGATATCCTGGTCTACTCAGACACCATGGAGGAGCACGTTCAGCAGGTCAGAAAGGTCCTCGAACGTCTGATTCAATATCAACTAAACGCCAAAGCAGAGAAGTGCGAATTTCATCAGACCTCCACTTCGTTCCTGGGATACATAATCAGCCCTGAGGGAGTGGCGATGGATGAGAAAAAGGTGTCCACGATCCTCAACTGGCCACGACCCAGTACTCTCAAAGAATTACAACGCTTCCTGGGATTTTCAAACTTCTATCGGCGCTTCATACGTAACTTTAGCACCATCGCCTGCCCACTAGAAGAAGGGAAATACTCAGCTCAAGAGGTCGCCTCCTGCCATCCAAGCCTTCCAAGAATTAAAAGATCGTTTCACGTCAGCTCCCATTCTGCATCATCCGGATCCTTCACTACCATTCATTGTGGAGGTCGACACATCCAGCACTGGTCTCGAGGCAGTACTTGTCAAAGACAAGGTAACCCACCTAAACTGTTTCCTTGTGCCTTTCATTCCAGAAAACTCACAGCAGCAGAGTGGAACTAAGATGTCGAGAGCTTCTTGCCATGAAAGCCGCCTTTGAAGAATGGTGCCATTGGTTGGAGGGAGCAACTCACCCATTGAGAACCTTGAGTACCTACCACAAGAACCTTGAGTACCTGCGAACAGCAAAAAGGCTCAACCCTCGTCAAGCCCGCTGGTCCCTATTCTCACGCTTCCACTTCACAGTCACTTACCGTCCAGGTTCCAAGAATGTTAAAGCAGTACGAAGGTGAGCTTACAACACACAATCCTGAAACTTACCTGCTTCTCTCGTTGTCGAACCTGCTTCACCCATACAGTGGGACATCATACAGCCATGCAGACAGCAGAACAGTTATGTAATTGGGTGTTCCGCATCTATGGTCTACCAGAGGACATTGTTTCTGATCGCGGTCCACAATTCACCTCCCGTCTCTGGTCAGCATTCTGCCAAGCATTGAACATCAACGTCAGCCTCGCATCCAGTTACCATCCTCAATCCAACGGCCAAATTGAACGCCTTAATCAAGAGTTAACCCGTTTCCTCCGTACTTACTGCAACCACCATCAGAACGACTGGTCCCTGTACCTGTTATGGGCAGAATATGCACAAAATTCTATCCGCAAACCAGCCACCGGCCTTACCCCGTTTCAATGCATCTTAGGATTCCAACCACCACTGTTCCCCTGGTCCGGTGAACCCACTAATGTACCCACCATAAACGACTGGATGAATCGGCGTGAAGCCACCTGGAACAGAGCACACACCCACTTACAGCATGCAGTCCACCGTCTGAGGGAGCAAGCTGATCGTCACCGCCATCCTGGTCTTGAATACCGTCCCGGTCAGTGGGTTTGGCTCTCCACCCGAGACTTACGTCTCAAGCTCCCATGCAGAAAAGTCCAAGGTACGTTGGTCCGTTTCAAATCACCCGTCAAATCACACCAGTTTCATTCCGTCTAGCACTGCCTAACCATTTTCGCATATCTCCCACTTTCCATATGTCTCTGCTCAAGCCTGCCGATGGTCCCAGCGAGGAGGGGGAGGAGGTGTCCGGTGTCCAGGGCCCCCCACTCATCATGATCAAAGGCAAGGAGGCCTATCAGGTCCGCGAACTGCTGGACTCCAGACGCCGGGGAAGAGTTCTCCAGTATCTTGTCGACTGGGAGGGTTTCTGAGCGTTATTACCCTGTCTGATTGTCTGTTGCTGAACCTGCTGTCTACCATTTACGATCCTCTGCCGCCTACCCTGACCTGTGCTTTGTCTGCTGTTCTGTGAGTGATATCTGCTTGTCCTGACCCTTGCCTGTTTACTGACCACAATACTGCCTGTCCTTTGCCATTCCTGTTTGCCCCTGTTAGACCTTGCCTGTTTGACTATGCTCTTTATCAATAAAGCATGCAAATGGATCCCAGCCTTTGTGAGGAATCATTACATTGAGTGTGCAACTTTGTTTTATGCATGAATAAAATCTGATAACATTAAGTATGTTCAGGGGTCAAAGACTTACAAAACTCATTTTATAAAAAACATGTTAAATGTAAATAAAGTGTCTATTTTAACATTTCAAATAACTATTGTGAAAATAAAATGTCAACATATTTTTTTTTGGGGGAGGGGGGGTTGTTTTTGTTTTTAAATACATAAAATAAAGTTAAATATATTTTCTTGGCATTTTCAAATAAGTGTTGGCTTTTAAGTTGAGCTAACTTAAAATAATAAGGCAACTTGTCACATTTAACTTTTTCAGTTAACTCAACTAATCCACTCTAGTTAACACTCTGTGGTCTGAGGGTATCGCCGGCGATACCACCGCGTTTTTTTCTTACCAGTGTGAAAGAGACTCAAAATACTCCGTCAATGTTGCACATACAATTAAGAGTTATACACCATTTTAATCTATTGAATATCTTCTTTCATTTGTGTACACTCAGAGTAAAAACAAAATGCTGTGCTTTTTGTAAAATAAAGAAAACTAACATGATGTGTGTTCTCTCGTCTCCCTCTGAACAAAGTCCAGTTCTCAGAAAATGAACTGTAACTTAGTGAATACGAATGACAAAAAAATTAAACTTATGTCTAAAGAAACGTTGAAATGGCAGGTTTTAAATCGTGTAAGTCAAATCGAAAACAAACCTTCTGTGTTTATGTAATCTGTATGAAAA
Organism: Megalobrama amblycephala; assembly: GCF_018812025.1. Classification (NCBI taxonomy): domain Eukaryota; kingdom Metazoa; phylum Chordata; class Actinopteri; order Cypriniformes; family Xenocyprididae; genus Megalobrama; species Megalobrama amblycephala. The sequence goes on along the minus strand of NC_063048.1, from coordinate 38,791,447 downwards.
GAGAGCCATGTCAGAAGTCAGTGATTCAGCTCATTATCCGCTAATGCGGCCACGCCCACGGAGCCAGCGCTATTCAGACGCAAATTCAGTCAATACATGCATACATCGTCTCAATCGTGTATTTATTGTCTTGAAAAGTGTTTATCTGGATGTTAAAGCGTTGTTGTAAAGCATGGTTAGCGAACTCTAGAAGACATGGGCTGCATCCGAAACCGCATACTTCTCTACTATATAGTAGGGGAAAAGCAGTAGGCGAGCGAAAAAGTATGTCCGAATCCTTAGTATTCATAAAAGAGTAGGCGAGAAGTACCTGGGTGATGTCTAATTCTCGCGAGATTCGGACGTGCGTCTACGTAAAGTGCGTCCGAATATGCCTACTTACCTACTATACAGTAGGGGGAAAACAGTACGTGAAAGGAGCAGTATGTCCGAAATCCTCAGTAATCATAAATGAGTAGTCGAGAAGTTCCCGGATGGCCTACTGCTCCCGCCCAGATTCTGAAGTGTGCATCCGATGGACACTCTTCTATCCCAGGAGGCCACGGGAGAGGTACGTCACACTCGAACACGGAGGATAAAAGTGGCGCGGATGTTTTCAAATGTGAGTATTAAAAACCGAAAACTTGGTTCCTTGTGTTAAAATCGCATTTGTTGAACTACTGTAGAGGTGTAGGAAGACGCTAGTCAGTGTAGTATAGTTGTGATTTTGCTGTAAAAACACGTTTTATTTTGTACAGCTAAGAGGGGAGCTTCAATAACCACATTTTAAATAAAGTCGATTACTAAATGTTTATTTAACATCTGACAGGAACATATTCAATAAGTATTGCAGATAATGAGTACATCACAATATGAAATATATATCTTGAGTGATGTGTGCTATTATGTAGAATTCACTGTTGCCAACACTTTACATGAATGTAAGTAAATGTACATGAATGAATGTAAATAAACAAATGTACAAGTAACTACCTAAGTTATTTATTTTATTTGTCCGTTAGTAGCCTACTGTTGGTAAATTAAGGAACATTTGTGTTGGATAAAAAGTGTTAACACATCATCAACATGTAAATGTAGTATTGAGCACATAAATCTTTGAGGAAACTTGAATCTTGTCTGATGTTACAGGGACAGATGAGCACACGTGTGTTTATCCGGTGGAGAGAGGCTGATGAAGGAATGATGGCGTCAATGGCTTTGAGTGAGTATACTACAGAAATTAATACAAATCTATTTAAATATTAACTTGTAGTTTATTTTAATTACTGTAATTTCAAACAGAGTTATTACAGCACTTCTGATTCTTGATGTCGGTATGTTTGCACTCAAAAAAATGAATTTTCAGTTCTGTTCACTTTACCTAAACAATTCATGTTGAATTAATGCCATTGTGGCTTTTTTTAATTCAACGTGATTGCATTATGTTAAACTGACTTAAAACTGTCACTCATTGGTTTAACTTAAAGTTTTCATTTTAAAAGTACATGTTTCAATCACTTAGCTCAGTCAAACTGTTATGACTGAATTAGAAAAAATATAATAACTTACATAATATTTATGCTTTATTTTAAATATTTTTTGTTTATTAATTTATAGCTTGACTATAATTATAGAAGTGCAATTAAACGGTTATTGGTGTTTTTAAGTTTATTATTTGTCTTAAATTGCTGTTATTTGAAAGACAATGTATTATATCCATTTAAAGGGTATTTGGTTTATGTTGAATAAAGCACACATTAGTCTATTAGTATGTCTAGTGACAAAATAAAGCTAATGTGGAGTTTAATAATCAACATTTATTGTGCACATTTAGTGCAAAGCAACATAAATGAATATTTAATTTTAAAAAAAATTAAGGCCTTTACTGTTGTTCATATTTATTTGGTCTAATATCTACTTTCTAAGTTTTGAAAAATAAAGCACATAAAAATTATTCATACGTACTAATTTAAAATAACTTTTATTTTGAAGGAAGAAACTAGAAGAGAACTACAGAACTTAGGATGCAATGAATTTTCCGTATGCAACATATTAAACACTGAACAATGATCTGGTAAAATAATAAAGAAAATTATACAATTCATTAAGGATAGTGAACTTAGAATATAGACATCACATTATACACCTAATCTGAAATCACTTCACACTCCAGCACATCAGGTGGCGGTATGCACCCAAAAAGTTTGTATGCGACCTGCCAGTAAATCCATAGAAGAAGAAGAAGAAACTAGATAATCTATCAGACTTATACAAATAATGTTTTAAAAAAGTCAATTGCACATATAAAATGTGTGTTTTTATAAAGTCAGTCGTACTGAATGTCAAAACATCCTGAAAATAAACGACATTCTCAACCTAAAGGAAGCGGAAATTTGCTGTGACACAATTTGCATATCAGGGCGGCAATAATCATAAAATGCGTTAATGCTGCGCATGTCGGAAATAGATTGTCGCGGCCGCGCCATTAACTGGAAATAAGCTTAAAACGAACAGGTACGTGTTCATCCGTTTCCATTCATGTTATTAGAAACAATAAAATCAAACTTTTTAATGATATCGGTTGATACTAATGTGTTATTATGACAGAATGCACGATTTTAAGCCTAAATGAGATGGCCGCGTCATAAACTGCATTAAACAGCAAACGAACAAGTTACTGTTAACTTCACTCATATATTCAAGTTGCATCAATGTTATTAGAAACAATATTAGCTAACAGTTTTATTATATTGGTTGAACGTAATGTATTTATGGCAGATTGCACGCTTTTAAGCCTGAAACAGATGACCGCGCCATCAACTGAATTAAACATCAGACGAACAGGTATGTGTCCAAGTTTGCACGTTTGTTAGAGTTTAATCAAGATTTAACCCACTGTACTACTATCTATCTATCTTTGCACTGTGTTTGGTCTTTGGTTGCTAGAATGGAATGGATGTATGGCTAATAATTTCTACAGTTGTTCACATTTGTTTCTTTCAGAACCACACACATTTTAGAGTTGTATAAACTCCACTAAAGTAACCAGTACATAAATCCACCAATAGAAACCAGTACAGTCCCTTTGAAGTAAAACTCCACGTTTAGTATTTTTTTTTTCTTTTTTGTTGAAATTCTCATTTTACAACTCGCCTAGAGAAAAAACATGACTTCGACCATTTTTGAATCTGTTCAGCTAATCTCTGGGTCTGGCCGTGGCACTTAGTTTTCATTAAATCCAATTAGTCTAGTAGCATCTTGCTCAAAAATGTTTTAGTACACAGTGTAACTACAGAAATGTGAAGCTTTAAATAGGAAAATTGTTGAAACTATTTGGTAATTTAAGAGTGAGATGCTAATCAGATTCAGCGGTCTGTGCTAAACTAAACTGAAAGTGCCTACGCTAGACCCAGAGATCGTCTGAACATATTTTTGAAAAAAAAAATAGATTTAAAAAGTGATCAAACTCATCTGTTTTTCTCTAGGGGAGTTATAAATTTAGCCTATTTCCAAAAACGGGTAATATTGCAATATAATTAATACAGCAGCAATGTCATAACACATGTATTGTAATATTATAATATGGCAACGCTGGTGATGCACGTGCCTTGTTGACGCTAATGTATTTATGACAGAATGCCAGATTAATGCCTGAAAGAGATCGCCACGCTATCAACTGAATTAAACGACAAACAGGTATGTGTCCATCTATTTGCATTGGTGTTATTAGAAACTATATTAGCCAACTGCTTTATTATGTAGGTTTATACTAATGTATTTATGACAGAATGCACGATTTTTATGCCTGAAAGATCACCACGCCAACAAACTCAAATCAAACCTCGAACAAACAGGTAACTTGCATGTCCATCCATTTGCATCATTGTGATTTTATGTCTGTTAATACTACTGCTTTTTTGAGAGAATAGCCATTAGGGCTGGGAGATGCATTGAATATTAGAGATAATATCGCAGTCATTTTGAGGACCATGTAGAATTTTAGAATATTGCAAATTTAGAATATTTCAGATTCAAGCATACTTACCTAAAACTTTGTGCCAAGGGTCCAGTATTGCCCTTTTATATTCTTTTATATATTTATTTTATACGTTCGCATTTTACACTATAATAGCTGTTCTAAAATAGTTAGTTTTTTTTTTTTAATGGGGTTACAATAAAATCTGAATTTTTGTATTATTGAAAAGAAAATGCAAACATATCGAGAAATATATTGAATATCGTTAAGAAATTTGACAATATCAAGATATCAAATAATTGTGTATATGGCCCGGCTGTAATAGCTTATATTTGTATATGATTTCAGACCATGAACTACAACAATCAACTAACACTTTTTTTTTTTTTTTTCTTCAATTTTCTCAATTGTCTGACAACTTTTTTTTGGCTTAACACTGAAAGACCCATTTAGATATGTGGAAGTGTAAGACCTGTGAGTTTTCAGCATCTTCTAGATCTGAGTTGTTGAAACATTACAAGTTAAAGCATAAACACTTTGGCCGAAGCCACTCATTCCCATGCATGCATTCAAGTTGTCCTTGTTCTTTTAAGACATGGAACGCTTTATTGGTCCATCTTAGTAGAGTCCATGCAAATCATCAAGATCCTGCACAATCAGAAACTGACTACCTTCAGCTGTCATCTGTGTTCAAACTCTGGACTTAGTTGTGAAAAGGATTATTTTGTTCACATGGGTACACATTTGAAGAAAAATGAAGTGGTTACTTGCATGTTTTCTGGTTGTGATTTTCAGACAAATGTTTACGGTACCTTTAGGTCCCACAAAAACAGAAAACACACTCCCCATTCATTGAGTGACTTTAAGTTTGGTGTAGTGTCTACGTCTAGGACACATGAGTGTGACAGTGACGCTCACGAAAGTGTACAGGTTAATGAAGTTGCTTCTGATAATGTATGTTTTGAAAGCAGTGCAGAAGTTCAGGACCTACCTGGTGTTATTGTTGAAAATTTTGCAGCAATGTTATTGAAATTGGAACATTTCTTTCATGTTCCAGGCATAGCAGTTAATGAGTTTTTAGAAGAGCTGCACTTTTTGTTGAGTACCTCATCCCAAACTGCTACATGTGACAGGCTCAAAGAACTGTTTCAGGAACACAGTCTTGACTGTGATGATGCAATTATTCAAAATATTGCTAAAGCTGTGTGTGAGTCTCATCCACTGCACACAGCAATAGAACCGCGTGGTCCACTAAGCACAGTGTATCGGCGCAAGGAGTTTTATAAAAGTCACTTTTGTGTTGTTGAACCTGTTGAGTACATCCTTGATTCACAACAGGGAAAAACTTTTCAGTATGTTCCCATTTTAAAATTCCTGCAACAGCTGTTAGCCAAGGAGGATGTGATTGAAACAATACTGGCAAACCACAGATATGAGCATAATGAAGCTGTTTATTCATCTTATCAGGATGGCAGTATCTTTAGGGAAAATGCATTCCTGTCAGGAGATGACTTACGCCTTTTGTTAAGGTTGTATGTTGATGATTTTGAAGTGTGTAACCCTCTTGGTACCTCTCGGAGAGCACACAAGCTCTGTGCAGTGTATTGGACTCTAAGCAATTTCCCTACAAGTTCTCATGCAACAATGTCGTCCATTTACTTGGCTGTGTTGTGTAAAAGTAATGACGTGAAAGAATACGGCTTCAGTAAAATCCTTGAGCCTCTTCTTGAGGACCTGGCACATTTAGAAGAAGTTGGCATTTTTATTCCTTCAGTTGGTCATTTTGTGAAGGGTACTGTTCATGTTGTGATTGCAGACAACCTTGGGGCCCATAGCATAGCTGGTTATGTTGAGAGTTTTTCTTCTGCGTATTACTGCAGATTCTGCACTGGAAAGAGCTCGGAAATTCAGACTAATGAGGTTCGGTCAGGTGGGTTTAGCCTTAGAAAGAGAGAGAGTTATGATGCTCACCTGAAATCTGCACAACAGACTGGCAGCTGTTGTTTTGGTGTTAAAAAAGAATGTGTATTCTCCACACGCCTTGCACATTTTCATGTTCTCTCTGGCTATCCCCCGGATGTAATGCATGATGTTTTTGAAGGCGTTGTACCATTTGAGCTTAAACATTGTTTATCAATGCTTTTATCAAAGAAGTACTTCACCTTTGAATTTCTCAATGAACGTATTGTTAATTTCCCCTATAAATGGGCGGATAAGACAAACAGACCTCATGCAATCCCTCGCTCAATGTTCAGCCAGAATACTATTGGAGGCAATGCTCACGAGAACTGGAACCTGATAAGGTTGCTTCCATTTCTTGTAGGACACATGGTGCCAGAAGATGAGCCTGCATGGCTGGTGCTTATGGATCTCAAAGACATTGTTGAGCTTGTGGTATCACCAGTTCACACTGATGAGTCAATTGCATACCTTGATGGCAAAATTTCTGAACACCGACAGAGGTTTCAGGGAAGTTTTTCCAGGTGTGAAGTTAATTCCAAAACAGCACTTTTTGGAACACTACCCTGCACTTATCAAGTCATATGGTCCACTTGTGCATCTGTGGACTATGCGCTTTGAAGCCAAACACCGCTTTTTCAAGCAAGTTGCTCGGGTTACCAATTGTTTCAAAAATATCCCCCTTACACTTGCAGCTAAGCACCAGCTAATGATTTCTCACAGTTTGAAATCGTACCATCTTGAAAAATCTGCACTAGATGTATCAACTGTGTCAACAGTGCCTCTGACTGTTTTGAGAACAGAAATAACACAGGTCATCCAAGACAAGTACCCAGACACTGAATTCATCCAGATCACCACAAGTGTCACCAGTAAAGGCCTCAGTTACAGAAATGGGATGATTGTGGTTTGTCGCTCTTTAGACGGGCTCCCTGAATTTGCAGAGATTATTCAGATGTGTATAGTGCAGAATGGACTGTGTTTTGTACTTAAAGGTCTGTGTGGTTGGTATAGAGAGCATTTTAGGGCCTTTGAACTGACCTCTTCTCCATCAAGGGAGATTTTCTTTCTTGAACTAAGTGAATTAGCTGATGGATATCCATTGGCTGACTACAAGGTAGGAGGTCTCCGTTTGGTGTCGCTGAAAAGACAAATTCATTCATAACAGTTGCCATTTAAATATTTCTTGTTTAACTGTATGAATGAAGCTTATGTACCTACAGTGCAAACAATACAGTTCTTTTTTTTCTCATCAACAGGATTGTAAAAATGACATCCACCATCATCCTGCGTGTAATTCTGGGAGAGAACAGTGCACAGAAAGTGACACTTCAGAATGATGTCCTTTGTTCTTTGGCAGAGTTAATGAATGAGATACAGACACAGTGTAATTTGATGGGAGAATTCAGACTTCAAATCATGGACCCTGACTTAGAAGATTTTGTGAACCTGACTTCCACAACTGATGTTCAGAACAAAAGCACCCTTAAGGTCATCAAACTCTGTGACTCTTTAGCAGTATCTCCATCTCCCTCATCATGTGACACAGACATTCTGTCTTCAAGATCATCCTCTGAAGTATCACGTTCTTCATCCCTTGACCCCCAAGAGTTGACTTTGAATACAAGGTCTTCTTGGCCAACCTGTTTTGTTGTGCCCCGTTTCTCCTATGATGCAGAAATTAAGCTGGAACAAGGCAATTCAGAATACCAAAAAAATGGCGTTCTGCTGAATCCAGACCCAAAGCTGAAATCAGACATTTTGAATGGACTTGCTGAAGAAATAGTAAAATTCAAAGTGTACCTGTCTGATGCTGAATTCAGTGAAGTGGCTGAAGCTCTTATAAAACCGCATCCTTGCATTAAGGAACAAGGATCCTTAACAGGCTGCAGTGGCTGGAAAAGAAGCCTTAAATATAAAATGTCAAATTACAGAACCAAGCTGCGAAATCTTGGTTGTAGTGAAGTGACTGTAAATGCCATGAAGCACAAACCTATGGGTGTAAGCAATCCAGCTTTTGGGGTCAAGAAGCCACGCAAGGCTGAAGTTAACTTTTGTCCCTCATTTCTTCCTGGTGAAACTCCTGACAGCATGGAGCAAATAAGAGTCTCCCTTCTTTCTGAGGTTAAGAAGAAGAACAACGAGCAAACTCTGAGAAGATTAATGGACCTATCATTTGCATTGAGAAGACAAGAGGTTGTCAAAGAATCTCCACTTATTGTTGACTTTATGAGCAGATGGCCAGCTTTGTTCCAAGAAAATGAGGTAATTCACCCTAATGTCTAAGTGGGATTTTACATAAAATTAAATGTATTAAAATGCCAGTAAGTCAAATAAAATAATTTTACCATATGAGAACACATAGGCTAGCTAGCTTTTTTGGGCATACATTAAAGTTGTGGTGTTTTTATCTTTGTGTTTTAGGTTTGTGCTGAATTTGCACGGGTAACAACTGTCGCCTTAATTTCAAAATTCTTCTCAAAGCTGGATGAACACACTCCAAGTCTTCTGAAGATATTTGCCAAGAGAGGTGGAGCTCAGGGACGAAGGATAAGGAAACTTCTTGTGCCACTTACAAAGGTATGATAACTGCAGAAATTGTTTTTCTAGATAAATTAATGATTTGTTTCTCAATTATGACTTGTGTGACTTGAAAATGTATTAGTTTATTGGTACATGTTAATTTTAGCATCTCACTCTTATGCTAATTTTCTTTATTTTCCCTAGTGTGCCTGCATTAATGTTAAGAGGGAGTGTGTCCTCAAAGCCCTGTTTGTCTACCTAAATGAGGATCCTGACAATCTCATCAAGGAGTACATGGTATTATTGGCTGAATATTCTGACAATATTTTTTGTGTATAACAATAAATTTTATATTATTATTAATGTACTTTGTTCTGTTTATAGGATGTTGATTTTTCCAACTCTGAATCTGCACTCAAAGAAATGGTGATGGGCGTTTTTGTCATCAGATGTGAAGGAGGTGAAGGATGTGAAGGATGTGAAGATGAACCTGTGGACGTTGGAGTAGTTCTTGAAGGAGTTACAGCACTAGAAGGGCTTGGTAATGTAACTAATGGTGTTGCATTGCTGATTGGGCTAATATATGCCCTAAATCTAAGTTATCCGAAGGAGCTTCGATACACCTTTGAACTCCTGCAAAAAGTGTTCCTGGAGCTTGATGGACACAAACTCTCCACCAAAGTTCAAGTGCTCAAGACCAAGCTTTTTACACCCTGAAACTGTAGCTAATTGTTTTTGTGTCAAATAGTCAAAGCAAGCTCATGTTTCATCTTCACACATTTTAATGCCTTTATTGATTTTTGGCCTTTTTTATGTTTTTGTACATAAGTGCATATGTAAAGAGGAATAGTTTCCTAAAAATTACATTTGTCCTTAACTCGCCCAATTAAGTCAGAAGGTCAAGGAAAACCATCAGGGGTTTCAACGACACATGGGTTAGTGTAGCATATGCACATGTATCAGGACAATCAATAAACTTTGGAGTTTTCAGAATGCTTTTAACCTGATGAACTGTGTTCGTTAATCACTAAGTCGGCTCCGACCAGTCTGCAAAGATGAGCCCATTTGACATCTTTGTGGCCTGGGCGAGGTAAGACAGTGGACCCAATTTCCTAGCTTTTGGAACATCAAAGGATCAACCCCCGGTTGTGGGCAAGAAACTCAGCGCCAGAGACTGACCAGACAAATTCCACACACACACATATACAAACATGCCTAGAGATGGTATGTACCGTTATTCTCAAGATATGACTGTGCCAAAGTGTACCCGCTATATTTTAAGTGCATATATGCTTCCTAGTGTTTAGATTTTAGAGTTTAAATGACTGTAGCCATTCTAGTTTCATTCCTATTAATGTAATTTTGTCTGTAAACCATAACTTCTTCTACATGTTTCGTTTATATGTCAAGTCTAGATTCTTTTGAAAGCTGTTCATCTGATTTATTCCATAATGTATGTCACACTGCTGACAAATGCATTGTACTATTTTTAATAGTACTTCGAAGGAAAATGAACACTAATCCAACCTTGTAAATCATGCAAATGAGTTTGCAAGACAAAAACAAAGGGAAAGCTTTCCCGCCAACTTTGCACCCATGTTATTGGCTACCCCACCTCAAGGAGGTGTGTCGGCTTATCTGTCATAAAAGCAAAGACGCACAATCTCTTGGTTGTTCTCCCGATTGTCTCTCGTCTGCTCGTGCACGTCCCTCTCGGACGTCTCCGGTGACCACGCGCTGCCATCGCGCTCACCTTCGGGACCGCCATCTTCCAGCGAAACTCACTCTCAAGTCCTCAGTTCAAACCTTCCCGCGGAACGGAAGAAGCCAACGAACTGCACCAGCGCTAAACTGAAATCCGACATGCACAACCAATGCAAGTATACTGCCGTTTCTCAATCTTAGATAAGGAAACTGTTTTCCGCGCTGGCTCAAGGACTGTTTGTAAGTTTGCTACTTGCCTTCTCTCTTTCCTTCCTTTTCTACTTTCCCCTTGTATATATATATGTGTATATCCTCTGTATATATTTAGACGTATAACCTCGGTAGTTGTTTTCGTATATTAAAAACGCATTACATTTCATGCTTATTGTTCTCCTGCTCATTCATAAAACCCAGGTCACTTTAACGTTTCGATCCTATATCCTTGCTACGTTTGGATGCTAGAAGAGGAAGTCTTTTTCTAATGGCCATAGGAAAAACCCTTCCTTTGATAATATTCTATGAGGAGCTTATTTGCTGGACAAACTAACAGTTTCTCTAAATAATTATTAAACCAGAACTAATCATATATGTAATTGATTATAATTCGTTGTAATCAATTCACAATATATGTTTAATTCCCCGTTGGGTCGATATATGAATCATAATTTATTCATAATCAATTTATGAATTATTATATTCATATTTCATCCATAAATTGATTAATAACTGTACGAACCGCTACATCGTTACAGTTAGTTAATGTTGACAATTTAATTTTTTTTTTTTTTTTTTTTGTCAAACTTGTCCTTTTAAAACAATTTTTGGTTTTTAACTGATGGTTTTAATGGCTTCTGAGTGTTCTTGAAGGAAAGACGTTTTAATGAAAATGTATTTTAAATAGTTTTCAAAGATGTTCCACAGCACACGTTGTATTTGCTTGTCCTTTACAAAAATTATGCAGGCACATTTTGGAATTAGAATAGAATTATAGACAGCTTGATGGACACAAAGATAACTCTTTTTTTTTTTTTTTTATTTTGGAATTGCAGATGCAGATATTTTTTTTGTGTGAAATGCATTAAAAGCAAACACACTTTGCTAAGTTTTTTTTATATTTATTTTATATATATATATATATTTTTTTAACGGTTTAACCTGCATTTGTTGTACATGTAGGAATGTGAACCTGTTTTTCATTTTCATTTTGCATTGTAGAATTAAGTATGCTAATGCTGCACTGCTTTGAATGTTCTGAATTTGTTGTCAAGTTAAAAAAAAAAAAAAAGTATTTTAAACTTTTCCTTAAGAGCACATGCAGTCATGTCATGTGAACATGTTCATGGAGAAATAGGAAGCAGTTCCTGTGTAAAGGAAAACATTTCTGTACACATTTGTGTTTTATATAAATTAGGTCAAAAATTCAGGCTTAATGTTTTAAGTGTTTGAAGTGTTGTTGAAAGTGTGACACCTGCTGTAATCTGTTCCCTAGTAAAAAGGATTTATTACATATTTGCTGCGTCTGTAGTCATGTTTGAAGTATGGGGAAAAATGGTGATGTGATATTATTTTATAACATATAGTAGTAACTTGACTAAATGGGATTCATTAAAAGTGATTTAAACCTATAGGCTTAACATCAAGGATTAAATTTAAGATAGCATGATTAATTATAGTTCAATAAAAACCATTGTTTCATCTTAAAAATAAGTATGTAAATCACGTTTAATCAATGTCATTTGTTCATGTAAAATGAACACAGATATTTCAAGCTGGTTTAACATCATCTAGTGTTGTTAAGATAATGTGGTGTAATCACGTGGAACCACTGTCCACGATTAAATCATGTTCAACCAAAGTTTTATGCCTGCAAGGCAAGGTGATGGCGGCATTTGTGGGGAAAAGAAACCTGAATAATGAATGAATTTATATGTTTGGGTGAACTAACCCTTTAAACCCCCAAATAGAAACTTTATGTATGCATTTATATTATGGTAGTATCTTGAAAAAGTAAACTTTAAGAGATAATCAGTTTTATTGAGTGTTTGTGCCCAAGACACTAACAAAAAAAGGATTTACAAAAATCACATTTACATTTATTTACAGGTTTGCTTTTGGCAGATGCCTTTATCAAAAGTGACATACAGTGCTCTTATTACAGGGATGATCCCCATGGAGTAACCTGGAGTGAAGTGTCTTGATTAAGGATGGTGACAGCTGCGGAGATCGAACCAGCAACATTCTGCTTACCTTTAGCCCACTACACCACTAAAATAATAAAGCTGAATTCTTAAGACATGAATTATTAAACGTTTCAATCAGTTTAAATGTTTTACATGTAGTCTTGTTCATGGAGAGCACATGAATGTTTGGAGCAGATACAGCTGCAGCCAGATTGTCCCGCACATCTTCTCCCTCCTCTGGATCAAAGATGACCCCATGAGAGGAGCAGCAATGAGGGACATTATAGATGGCAAAGACAGGCGAAGGTGTTCATGGTGGTCAGCTGCTTCATCAGAATAAAGCTGCAGAATTGGCACAGCTGTGTGAGATGGCAGCAGGGCTGAAATATGCGATTGTAAGAACAATAAGTTTGAATAAAGCTTTGTTTCATGTGTTGTTGACTTGTGTATGTATTTATTTATTGTGATGATTACTTTTATTCATTTTATAACTCATTTATGTTTCCTATTGTCCGTAAATAAAATATATTTATTCATGCATTAATTCATTGCTTGTATATTGAGATGTGTTCACCTTGGTTGTAGTGTTTATTCATGCATAGCTATGTCATATGACAAAACATTACATTTAGCTTGTTTTACTAATACATTATTTTCTGTAAAAAAGTAATATAATTAAGTATTGGTCAGCATTTATTATTAAGTGTTAGGGTGGTCTAGCAATGCTGTTCATTCTGGGGTAATCTTTAGTAGTAATACATCAGTCTTCTCCACAGGTGAGATCTTCAAGCAGCTGTCCGACATCTCCTTTGTGCAGATATTGCAAATGCTGATGAAAACCGTACAAGGTAGTGTTGTCAAGTTACTGGTGCTGTGAGGTGTTAGTGCACCTGTCACTCATATCTTTTTTATTATATTATTATTGCAGAACTAACAATGAGCAATCATAATGACAAAAAAAAAAATAGATTATATACACAGAAAAAAAGCACAATGACAAGGTTAAATATCTGAATAATTCAACATAAGGCTTCAAAAATATATATATATATTTTTTATTATAAGCCTAAGGGATGAAACGACAGTTAAATTCAACGAGAAAAAGGAAAACAGGAGATTTAAGCCATTTTTGCTTGTGGATAAAATTGTATGCATATAAAATAAAGAAATTAACAACATATTCAAGAGATCGCGATTTTTTGTTATATAGCCTATCTTTAAGGATAAAACTGTGGGTCACATTAGTAGGGTAAAAAAAATCAATTTCAAGATATTTACAGATATGAATTAAACCTGTCACTCATATCTTTTAAGTTGTTGCCCTTGTGATAACGTCGTAGGTCACATGATAACGTCAACATGGCAGATTATATTCGGATCACATTCATACTCAACGAGATTAGTACCTACTCTTTTAGGCTCGTAAAGTAAGTACTTACTGAAATTAAGTACCTACTCAGTGAGTAGGCGATTTCGGACGCAACCATTCAGTTAGTTCCTGGTTCTTCTTCTTCTTTATATGGATTTGTGGCCTAAAGGTGTACAGAGCGCCCTCCGGCTGCAAGTATGAATTGTATCCAGCACTCATAGTGATGATATATAGAATAAATATAGAATAAATATTACTCCTCTGTATAGAAATTTGACATAAACATATAAGAATCCATCAATATTTCTCCAAATGTGCATGCTTTAAGCTAAAAGCCTATATGAAATGCCATAGAGGTAACATAATTGTTCAGACACTTTGCATCACAGAAATACATAATATTTTAAAGAATATAATAGAATACCATTATTTTAAATTGAGCTGAGACATGATTACAGAGGGTTTTTTCACACCCTACCTGACTGAAAGGCCTCATTAATATGCAAGTCATTTCAGGTCATTATTATTTGATTCTTTTGTCTCCTCAGGTGTAAATGGCCCATTATTCATGATCATTCATGCCTCCATGCATACTGTGTTTCTTGACAAAAAGTGACTTACAAAAACTAAATCAATATATTGTTTTATATGAAGGAGTAGGCAGCATAATTTTTACATAATTCTGAAGCAAAAACTCTAGTCTACAATCTCCAATACCCAGAAGTCTTATGAACACAGATTTAATATACTTTTTTTGGCCTTATTTCAGTGACTTAAGTTTTTTGTTTTTTCAATAACCACGCATAAACATTATTCCTTCAAAAACACAAACATGTACATACATGTTCCTCACATATTATGGTAGCCTAGTTTGTGTTGAATACAGTGTAATGACACTTGTGTCATTAATGTGTTTATGAACAAATGAAAAAAGCACAAATGTCAGGGCATGTCAAAACTTCTCCAGGCCCCAAATCACCCTCAGACTCCAGAGGGTTAAAATCATTTTAAATAATCAACTTTTTTTCATCTAATGAGTACCAGGTAATCTTTAGAACTTAAAACTTCTTGTCAAGACAACTAAAAAACAAAACAAGTTGAGCCAACTTGAAAAAATAGGGCAACCTATCGCACTCAACTTTTTAAGTTAACTCAAATAATTTGCTCCAGTTAAAGTCAATGTAAAAACTGTTGTTCATCTAATGAGTACAGGTAGTCTTTTGAACTTAAAACTTCTAAATCTTCCAAGTCTGAGTACTGAAACTGAGCCGACACTGCCAGCATTGGGTTACAATCATGCTGACAAAAATTGAACACTTAGCCAGTACTGGTCCAAGACTGGGTACTAAAACTAAGCCAGCAATGGGCCACAATCACTCTAGCAAAAATTGTACACTTAGCCAGAACAGGTCTGAGTCTTGTTTGCTAAATAAAATAATATACTTGCACTTATCTATAAGCACTTATTTGCACTTATATCTCTTCAGCAGAATTAAAAACGTTTTGTGTGTTCACTACAACTTCTATAATATGTGTATTATAGTTTAGTGTAGTTTTATTTTATGAAAACAGAGCTTTGAATAATTTGTTTTTCCACAAAATAAAATTAATTAAAATATCATTAAAAAAAAATCTTTTACAGTGTCCTTGTTAAGCCTACATGTACTTATGCATGTCAACTAAATATGTCAACTTTACAAAGATTAAGGGTTTGGCACCCTGTTTTTTTTTCATGGCATCCCCACCTTCAACCCCATGAATCACTCCATGCCTACCCCATAACACCAATATATGCTCCTTTTCCCCAATAAATGACACAACGAAAATATGAGTGACATGACAATTTATTTGAAACATATTTGAAACATTAAAAAACAAAAGAACTCCAAAGAACTCCAGGAGACTTCTCAAGTAAGCGTACCCTAAAAGAGGAACAGATTGACAGGTGTAATTAGTTTGCCTTTGGGCCCGCTCTTTGGTTCTTCCATCTCTGTCTGAAGTCTTTTGATGAACTATTCAATCTCTCCATCTGATGCACTGGCAGTACTTGCATTTCTTTGCACTGATTTAAAAGAGAAGAAAAAATATATAAGTCGCAATACTATAGAGCAGGGGTGCCCAATCCTGTTCCTGGAGATCTGCCTTCCTGCAAAGTTCAGCTCCAACCCTGATAAAACACACCTTAATCAGTTAATTAAGATCTCCAGGAGCACTTGATAATTATAGACAGGTGTTTTCAGCAAGGCTGGAGCTAAACTTTGCATGTAGGTAGATCTCCAGGAACAGGATTGGGCACCCCTGCTATAGAGTATAGACTGTTACCAATCCAGTTTCCTTTAACATCAACAAAAGACTACTTTAAACTGCAAAGGTTAAACAGAAGTTGCATCTGGCATGACATTTACGCGTATTTACACAGACTATTTTTTTTTTTTTTTTTAACTTTTATTTTATTTTCTCAAGTGCAGTCATACAGTATGTCACAAATGAACTTTTTGACGGTACGGTATTGATGATACAATAAAGTGTCAAGGGCAAGTCCACAAGTAGAATAAGAGTCCATAGATGTCTTCCATCCTAACAATAATATATGTGAGGTAAGATCCTTATCTCTGCAATACCACATATACATTTTGTAAATAATAGAGTAATTTTTACAATGCAAATGACCATTGATAAATAAATGACAAATAAGTAAATAAAATAATAATAGAAGTAAGACAAATATAATCTGCATAATAGTCATATCAAATGAAAATGTTGGGCAATGGAAGACCATTTATTTAGGAATACATCTGCTTTCAGTTATATAATAATATAATAATGCTGTTATATGCTCCATGTTATAAACATCTTGGATTCTTTCCCTCCATTGTGCAACCGTTGGAGGGTGTGGCTTCAGCCAGGAGGCTGTGATTACCTTATTCGCTATTAAAAGGAGGACTCTCAGCAAACATGTTTGGAGACATTTTTTTAATTTCTTTTTGTACATTTTGCCAGTATTCTGATATCTTTGGGCAGTCCCAAAATATATGCGTGTGGTCTTCCACTAAGCCACAACCCCTCCAAGAGCCGTCTAAAGTGTTGCTCCATTTTGATGTTATGAATGGAGTCCTAAAATATCTCATTTTAATTTTCCATCCAAATTCCTTTCAGTTAGGACTACTGGTTACCCTGTGTCTTTGACTGCATGAAGTCTCCCACTGCTTATCTGTAATTATTGTGTTCATTTCTAATTCCCATTTTTCTTCCCGCAATATTTTGTAAATATGTGAAATGAATTTTGACTTCACTATTCCTTCTGTTATTGATATGAAGAAACATTCTATTTTTGTTGGTAGAGAGCAGAGCTTTTCCCATTCTTGATGATTTTGGAGGTAATGTCTAATTTGTAAGTACCTAAAGAAGTCTTGATTTGGTCAATCATATTTCTCTTTGAGCTGTTCAAATGATTTCAAGGCTGCTCCGTCAAACAGCTGGTCCAAAACCACTAGACCCTTTTCTGTCCATTTCAGGAATCCCTTGTCCAGCCTAGCTGGGGAGAACTCACAGTTATTTGCTATCCTTATAGCTCTGGAAATAGTCATGGGAAGTTGAAGTTTTTTCCTCACAATTGACCATATTTTTAAGGTGTTTTTACTCCATACATTAGTAATCTTCTATTTCCCCCATATGTCTTGGTTTAGGAATTGGATTGAATCCAATGGCAAATTTGGGCATTCACTCTGCTCCATTCCAACCCATATAGTGTCAATATCTTGGGACATCCATGCAACCATTGATCTTAATTGGGCTGCCCAATAGTATGTTTTAAGGCTAGTCAGGTCCAGGCCTCCATTTTCCTTTGGGCAAAGTAGTCTTTTAAATTTAAGTCTGGGTCGCTTTCCTTGCCAAATAAACTTGGATAACCATTTATCTAATGTGGTAAAGGTGGAAGTAGGAACATAGATAGGTAGTGATTGGAAGAGAAAGAGCAACCTTGGTAAAATGTTCATTCTTATAGTTTCTATTCTTCCTATCAGGGAGAGTGGCAGAATTTCCCATCTTGTAAGGTCTCCTTTTATGTGGTCCATCAATTTCCCGTAGTTGGCTTTAAATAGTTTTGATAGGTCTGTCATTATGATAATTCCCAGATATCTAAATCCTTGCGACCAGTGGAAATCAAGCCTTTCTGATAATTGGATTGGCCAATGTCCAACTAGCATCATTGCCTCAGACTTTGATTGGTTGATTTGATAACCTGAGAGTTCTCCATATTTTTTTAAGGTGTCTAGCAGTGCAGGGACAGAAAGGACTGGATCCCTTATATAGGTCAGGATATCATCTGCATTAAGAGATATCTTGTGCTCCTTATTTCCCATGTCTTTAATACCTTTTATTTCCTCATTCTGTCTTATAGATGCTGCCAAGGGTGCAATATTAATAGCAAAGAGCAAAGGGCTAAGACAGTCCCCTTGCCTCAACAAGGACAGAGAGTTGTGACCAGTCTCTCTGGGGATGTGCACACAGTGCTATCGCAACTATAGCCTTAGCGTGATATGTTGCCTAAATTTGAAATTTTTGTAGTATGGCCTATTGTAAACGCCAACGAAAACTAAATATTAAAAAAAATAATAAATAAATAAAAAAGAGAGAGAAAATAAAAACCGCTCGACTGAGGGGAACCCGTCCTTTCTTTTTAGTTAACTTTAAATAATAAAACTAGCCAAACAAGTGTTACAGGATAAGTGTTTTTTTTTTTCTTCTTCTGCTTTTTGTTTTTCTCTATATCACTACTCACAGTTCAATAAAGTTTCATTTGTTCATCGATGGCCACCATGGAGAATGCTCTTCAAATCCGCGTTGGTCATTGAATTCGCTCTGTTTGACGTTGAAGCCTTAGTTCATTTGTTTTTCAAGAGTTCCGCCTGTAGCGTCTCACGTTCGTTCAAATGGACATGGATACCCAACTCTCCGAGCGTTGCGGCCGCATCTGCGAGGGTCGTGAAGGTCTTCGTTCCAGAGGTCAGGTGAATTTTCAGCTTGGCAGGAAATGGCGATTGAGCTTTGATGTTCTTCTCTTTAAGCAATTTCATCACGTCTCTTACTTGCTTGCGTTTCTTCTGGATGTCTGATGTGTAGTCCTGGTCAAAGAAGATCCTCTGTCCGTTATATGGCACTCCTCCGCAATGTTTCCATGCTTCCTGGATTACCGTTTCTTTGATTCTGTAGTCTAGAAATCTGACGATAATGGATCTCGGAGGGCTCGCTGGGTCTTTCGGTCTCATAGTCAGTGAGCGGTGTGCTCTCACTACATTTAAGTTGAGCTCTTCTGGTAATGTCAGTGAGGTTCGGTTGAGATCATTTACGAAACTCAGCATGTCTTTGTTGGTTTCCTCGTCTTCTTTCACGCCGTATATGCGGACGTTATTCCGTCTTGCTCTGGACTCTAGGTCTTCACATTTTGCTGGCAAATTAGCATCTCTTTGCAGCAAGTAATAAAGGGCTCGCTCGTTTCTTTGAGTTTTATCTTCTGCGTCACTTAGCCTCTGTTCGTATTCTATCACACGCTGTTCTAATTTCGTCATCCTTTCGTCTACTTCGGTCAGTGCAGATTCTACTCTTGCTAATGAGTCTTTAGTATCTTTAGAGGCTTCAGCGTGCTCCTTTCTTAATATGCGCAGTTCGGCTAGCACTGCCGCCATGTGCTCTTCTCCCTCGTCCTTTGGGTTCTGTTGTTCATCTTTTTTTGGTGCTTTGCTCTTCTTATCCATGTCTTTTCGATTACTGGCCATTTCGATTGATTATTGTGAGTGTTTTTTGCAGAAAGTAAGATTTATAATTAAGGTTTGGCTAGTTTTAACAAATTCTCCTCTGGGAGCTTAAGAATCAGGCTGCCGCCACGACCATGACGTCACAGGAAGTCCCCACACAGACTATTTAAAGCTCATCATGTACATGTATTTACACAAAAAATGCATAATGCAAATAAAAAACAACAACTCATTAGTGTAACATCTGATGACCCCACAGCTGTGCAGACAGGCTTTCTTCCTCTCCATGGACCTGGCCCTCCATCCCGCCCCCTGGTCCACCTCCGTTCTGCCTCCCTCCTGAACTTTTATGACTGTTGGGAGCGTCTAGAAGCCGCTCCTTAGAGGGGGGGCTCTGTCACATGTGCTCTGTGTCTGTCCTTGGACTTTTAAGGGTTTCCTGTGCTATACGTTGTAGTTTTTTGTTGTTTTTCATGTTGATTTGTCTCCCCAGGTGTTTCTTGTTTCCTTGTTATCTTGTTAAGCCTGTTTGCCCCTCGGTGCGTTCCAAACGGGATATATCACCCTCCGAAGGGCACTTCGGAGTGAAAATAATCATGGCCGCCATGTTGAAGGGTCGTTCCAAACCGAAGTGCTCAAAACTGGCCACTTCAAAGGGCCCTTTGGAATGAAGGATTTCGAAGGGAACAACTGATGGACACTTCGGTCCCCCATGATCCTTTGCAGTTGTTAGGCGTTTTGAAGTTGTATGGCGGCACAATGTCTACAGGAAGCAATGTCTACTCGGACTTGGATTTTGTCCATAAATGTATGTATAATAGTATTTTTTATACTACTGTACTATTTATACAAGTTAGATTCGGTGCATTATTATGGTCAAAGCGACATTGTACTTCAACAAAAATACTTTACAGCTCCCTTTATCAGTCCATTGAAAAGTTTTAAATACATAGACACAAAATACATTACATTTAACGTAGAATACCGGCAGTCGCTGATAATGTTACTACAGTAAATGTATAAAATCAATGCGTATTTAATACAAAGAGTACATCAGGGGAAAAATGCATGTACGTTGTCTTTGCATACACGCAGGGTCTACAGAGGAGACCAAGCTCTTCATTATACTCCGTGCTGAGAATGAGCATCTCTTCACGGGCAAAAGAAATGCATCGAAACAAGCCTGGGCGTAAGAACCATGTCGTTATTTCATTTCTTTATGTAAATAGTAATGTCCTATTTTATGCTTTCTGTGTGACATCAAAATGCATACAAATCTTCCTTTATTGTTTGTTTGTTTGTTATTGTTGTTATAGAACTGTAATTAAAGAAATTAATTTGGAGGGGAAGATTACTGGCCAGCAAGCCGCAAAGAAATGGGAAAATTTGAAGGAGTACAAGGTACATTCATAATAATAAAAAATAAAAAGAAGAAGATCTGAACACTGTTGTTCTCCCTTTATTTAGAAAAAAAAATTAATTTTAATTTTTTTGTATTTTTTTATTATTTGATATATTTTTTATTCTTTTTTTTTTTCTTTTTTTTTTGATCACCTGGCCAAGACGTTTTGGATGTGCATACCTTCACCTTTTCCACATTCATAATAATAACATCAAAGTTCACCTGAACAACCACGTTTTCCCAGTCATTATAATTTAGAAATGTGTGATACATATATCCTCAATATATTTCTTTTTTTTTTTTATGGACAAGTAAGGGATGGTGCTTGTCACATTACATATTATTGCCTTCTTTTACAGGAGCTTAAGTGTCCACCAACGGGCACAGAGACGGAGTCCGGAGAGGCCACTGCTGCATCTTGGCCTTTCTTCATTCCGATGGATGAAGCAATAGGTGGAAGGCCATCTATTGCACCTCCTGTTCTTATTGCTTCATCTACTCAGGATGAAGTTGCAGGCCCTTCAACTGAGACCTCACCTCCAGCTGTCAGGAAGAAGAGAAAGAGTAAAGGATGTGTTTTAGACTTCCTTGTGGCCAAGGCAGCCAGAGAGGAAGAAAGAGAAAAAGCTGCTGCTGAAAGAAGTGAGAGGTTTCTTTCTTTGTTTGAAAAACTTGTAAATAAAATGTAAATTAACAAAGCATTTGGTGTGTTCTATTGGTTTTATTATGATTTGCTTATGATATTTTTATTTCACATCACAGCCATTCATGCTCTATTCGGTTTCACAGACAAGGATTAAGCCTAGTCCCAGACTAAAATGCATGTTCGAGCTGTCTTAACTGAAAATAAATTACACTGACATCTCTTTAAATGTGTCAGTGCCATTGTTTTGTCTCAAGATTTTTCTAATGCATTTTTATAAAAGCACCTTAAATATCCTAACTTAACTAAGGCATAGTCCTGTCTTAAGCTAAGCCTTGTCTGTGAAACAGGGAGTATATGTTCTAATATATGAACTTTATTTTGCTAGTTGTGATATAAATAATTACAGCTGTGGAAAGTGTTATGTTTCAGTATGCAGTGAGTTTTGTATAAACACAAATATAAAACCACCAGACAGAAATTACTGGTGTAGTAGAGATGAAGCATACACGGATATCCACAATGCAGGATACTTTAATCAAACAAAGGAGAGATTTACACACAATACATGTTAGATTAACAATGAGGACAGACAAGGAGTGAAGGGAGTGAGTCCATATAAAGGGATGTGCTGATGATGAAGTCCAGGTGCGGGTAATGAGTGATGATGGGGAGAAGACGAGGGAAGTGAGTGCAGGTGCGGAAACAGGAGGATCATGGGAAATGGAGTCCGGGAAACACGGGAACTGTGACAGTACCCGCCCCCCTCCCGGTAGGCACGTCCTCGCGCCGTAGATAGAACAACCGGGAGGGGTGGTGGGCGCCCTGGAGACCTCATGCAGGTGCAGGGAGAGGAGCGGACTGGGGTGGAGGTCTCCAGAGTGGATCCATCAGCCATGGTGGATCGGGAGCATCGGTAAGCCATGGCAGGTCAGGGGCCGTGGGCGGCCATGGAGGGTCAGGAACTGCAGCAGGCCATGGTGGGTCAGGAACTGCAGCAGGCCATGGTGGGTCAGGACCTGCAGAAGGCCATGGTGGGTCAGGAGCTGCAGCAGGCCATGGTGGGTCAGGAGCTGCAGCAGGTCATGGTGGGTCAGGAGCTGCAGCAGGCCATGGTGGGTCAGGAGCTGCAGCAGGCCATGGTGGGTCAGGAGCTGCAGCAGGCTATGAAGGGTCAATGTCCGAGGGCAGCCATTGCGGGTCAATGTCCGAGGGCGGCCATTGCAGCTCAATGTCCGAGGGCGGCCATTGCGGGTCTGGAGCCTTGGTGGGCTCTGGCGACCCCGAAACCCCGCCCAGGAGATCCCCACCCACAGGTACTGGGCCCCCCAAAAAAAAATACTTGGGGAGTTTTAGGGTAGGCTCAACTGGAGTGGAAGCATGGGCTGGAGTGGGCCCGTGGGCGCCGGCAGTGGGCTCATGACAGGCTGGAGCGGCTGGTTCAGCGGCGGCTGGAGCGGCTGGCTCTGAGACGGCGGCTGGAGCAGAGGGCTCGGCGGCGGCGGCTGGAGCAGAGGGCTCGGCGGTGGCGGCTGGAGCAGAGGGCTCGGCAGAGACTGGAGATACTGGCTCGGCGGCTGAGACTGGAGATACTGGCTCGGCGGCTGAGACTGGAGATACTGGCTCGGCAGCTGAGACTGGAGATACTGGCTCGGCGGCGGAGACTGGAGATACTGGCCCGTTGGCAGCTACTGGAGATGCTGGCCCGTTGGCAGCTACTGGAGATACTGGCTCGTTGGCAGCTACTGGCTCGGTCCAAAAGTCTATTAACCAGACCGCATCCCTTGGCGGCTTGTGAGAGGTTGGAGCAGAGGGCTCGGTGGGGATTGGAGAAGCTTGCTCGGCGGTGGAGACTGGAGATGGCTCCGTGGAGACTGGAGAGGGCTCTGAGGTTTTCCTCTTCCTTCTCCTCCGCTTTCTAGACCCAGCGGAGGTGTGTGGGTCCAGCGTGACACAGGAAAACAATTCACTGGAGAGGCATGCGGAGGAAGACGAAGGTTGACCAACTGGCCAGGCCACCCGTATCTCTGGGAGGACTGGACGAGATAAACACTTAACATCCTGAACCTCGTCAACAAGGAAATTGGAGCCGTTTAAATACAAAATTAGATTAATAGTATCTTTTAAGGAAAAATAATCATCAGGTTCATCAAAGCGGATTGTGTTCTCGTCCAGTCCGTCCAGAAACAGGGCGATCAAATGAGCATCCAACCAGTGAGTCAAATAAGCAAGCTCTACGAACTCCTCCACATACCTCTCCAGCGAACGTCCAACCTGGAACAGTCCGATGAGCCTGTTAGAATAAGGTGCAGAAACAGGAGGATCATGGGAAATGGAGTCCGGGAAACACGGGAACTGTGACAATTACAATATAAACCAGCAACAATATTAATATTTGTAATAACACAGCAGTTTTGATGGATTATGAACAATTTATTGTAGTGATTTTTACTTTGTCCATCAAAGGACACAAAGTAAAATAGGGATTGGTACTCACGTCACCGCTGACATTGTGATTTTTGGATCATACGTCTCTTAAGGTGTGGTTATGAGTACATCAGATGACCACTTCCCCCCCTTTCCCTAGTTCAGGGCACCAGTCAAGGTCTTTTGCCATTGGCAGTATGAGAACACTCCCAACAGGGGCTTTCATTCATTTAGAATTAATGTAAAGTGGTCAGCTGATTTATCTGAAAGATTGGTGATATTGCTAACTTGTAGAACCTCTTCTGTATTATCACAAGGAAGACACAAGTGTAATAAAATAAATTTATTAACAAAAAGATAAACAAGAATAACTAACACAGCTACTAAATGAATACTATGAATAATAAAGGAATAAAGTGCATAAGCTACATAGAATACAAGTGATTATGTTGGGTGTGGCTATGGAAGAGTTACGCTATCTTATGGAAAGATAAACTGTTTCTCTGAAAATAGTAAGGTGGAGAACCTTATTATGCACCAAACAAATAAACGAAAGATTATTTGTTATTAACTAACATCAGCTATATTACATCTAATGGAAATTAGGAAATTATATACTGATAATATACAACAATGCCAAGGTCTCTGGAAAGAGGTTTGGTTAAGTGATATTTACGTTCCACTTGGTCGAGTCCGATGACGGTGACGTCTTCCACTGGTTGTGCTGGGCGACAGGAGAGGAGCCAGAATCTGTTTCAACAGTCTTGAACACGAAGCTCTGTGGGATGCTGATCTCCTGGAGCACCAAAGGGTCCTAAAATCTGGAACACGCAGATGAGGCCCTGGTGTAGGTGCAGAAGGTCCTTAACAATCTGGAACACGCAGACGAAGGTACCTTGAAGTGAGGGTTTGCTCTCCTGAGCTTAACCTTGTTGCAGATGTCGTTACTGTCTCGCTGGACGGAAACTCTGAACGTAGTGTTTGTTGATGTCTCTTTCCTGACAAGCTAGAGGCTCAGAACGTGGTCGTCTCTGTTGCTGCCTCACAAGCTGTAGACTCAGATCATGGGATCTGTTGTTGTCTCTCTGGATGGACCAGAGGCTCAGAACTGTGTTGTATCTGCTCTGTTTTCTCCTATGGGAGACTCAGAACAATATCTGTTAATGTCTCACTCCTTACAGAGTTGGGACCCAGAACGGTGTATCTGTTGTGTCTTTCCCCTTTGACGGGCAGACTCAGAACTGTGTATCTGTTAATGTCTATCCCCTTTGACAGACAGACTCAGAACAAGGAATGTCTGTTGAAAGGGTACCTTTATCCCTTTCCGATGAGGAGGAGATTGCATTTTGGCGCTTCTCCATTCCAGTGCTGTGATTGGCTACTGCCATCAGAGGGGACACACAAAGTGTGGCCCACCCTTCTCTCCCCTGTGAAACTCATTTGCATAAAGCACAAAGTTGGAAGTCTTTACAGTGTCTTTAAAGTTTACCAGTGCATTTCTCACTTTCCAAACCACCACCAGAATACCTTTGGCAATATTCTAAACAAATAGAGACTAAACATCATGGAAAAAGATTGAACTGTCATTCAATTGTACATTAACAGCTGAATTTGTATCAGATGTTGCACTACAAATAGCTGTCACTGAGAATACTTATTTCTGTGAATAAGTTTGAAATGGATGTGTAGTTTGCATCAGTTCTAAGGTTTTCAAACATAGTTTTGAATGGATTTGGATGGATCTTTGTGACCTCTCTGTTTCACCCATTTCTGCTAAGGTCCCGAGGAATTTTTATGGCAGTCTCTGGCTAACCTTAGGAAGTAGCGTCTAGATGGTGAAGGGCAGTAACTGCCTGTGGACCAATGAGAAGCCTTGTTCTTCCCAGGCTTGGTACAAGAGGTCTTCTTCTTACCCTCTAAGAGAGGTCTGGATGTTGTCCATCACAAAGCGTCATGCCAGTAGTCTCCTGCTGATCAGCACAAACTTGTGGGGCTTCTTCAGGTTCCGCATGTGGAGTAACTGTGTCTCCTACACTCATGCAGAGATTATGCAACATGGTGCATGTGCACTACCTTGGGTGCAAATCTGTGATCCACTGGAAGTGATTGCAGGAAAATTGATCTCCATCTGGTCTTTAGCATGCCAAATGCCCTTTCAATGATGCAGCGTGCCCTGGCATGGTAGCTGTGACGAGCAGGGCGGGCGAGAGCCGTGAGGGAACGGCGCGAGGCCGGTGACGCGAGTGATAATGTGCGTCACCAGCGAGGCGTGCCGGCCTCGAGTCTCTCACGGAGGAGCTCCGGGGGCATAAAAGGAGGAGCGACATCAGTGAAGGACAAGAGAGGACCAGGCCTGGACTTTACGTTATGTTTTATTATGTTTGTGTGGCCGGCAGACGTCCGCGAGGGTCTGCCGGCATTACTTTCGTTTTGTTCTTTGTTTATTTTGAATTAAACTTTTGTTGAACGTTCGCCGGTTCCCGCCTCCTTCTTCCCACATCTACTGACCTCGTTACATTGGTGCCGAAACCCGGGAGGAAGGAGGGACATGCTGTCGAAGAGCCCTCGCTGCTGAGGGGGATCGCGGTGCTGCGGAGTTCGGGCAGCGCGGGAGTGTGTGTAGACCGCGAGAGGCTGCCCGAGGCGGTGGTGCTGGAGCCTTGTGAAAGGTGGGAC
This sequence comes from Megalobrama amblycephala, assembly GCF_018812025.1. Classification (NCBI taxonomy): domain Eukaryota; kingdom Metazoa; phylum Chordata; class Actinopteri; order Cypriniformes; family Xenocyprididae; genus Megalobrama; species Megalobrama amblycephala. The sequence continues at coordinate 38,764,856 of NC_063048.1, read as the reverse complement.
GGAGACCCGGATGCCGTGCTCCTGGGACGAGGTGGGGTGGCTGCCGTCCTGGACCTGGAGGGAGCGGAGGAGTCGCCGCCGTCTGCCGTGGGCCGGAGCCTGCTGCCGTCCGCCATGAAGGGGAGGAGCAGGGGACGGGGGACTCGCTGCCGGCTGCCCTCAGTCGGAGGAGCCATCGCCTGCCGCCAGGAGGCGGTCGAGGATCGGGCCGTCCACCGAGCGTCCAGTGCCACCGCATGGCACCGCGAGGAAGAGCCTCCCGGCTGGCTGAGGACCGGGCGGCAGTGTGTCTGGGAACCGGACCAAGAATTTTTTTTTCTTTCTTTTTCCTCTCTCCCCTCTCTCGTCCTGTCGCTCCCTTGCTTCCGTCTCCTTTCTCTCGTCTCGTCTGTCCTTACCCCCAGGTGCTGCGGCCGCCGAGACAGGCCCCGGGGGGGAATAAGCGCAGTCGCGGGAGTACCCCCCGGCCTGCGAGGGGCGTTGGGGGTATGTGACGAGCAGGGCGGGCGAGAGCCGTGAGGGAACGGCGCGAGGCCGGTGACGCGAGTGATAATGAGCGTCACCTGCGAGGCGTGCCGGCCTCGAGTCTCTCACGGAGGAGCTCCGGAGGCATAAAAGGAGGAGCGACATCAGTGAAGGACGAGAGAGGACCAGGCCTGGACTTTATGTTATGTTTTATTATGTTTGTGTAGCCGGCAGACGTCCGCGAGGGTCTGCCGGCATTACTTTCGTTTTGTTTGTTTGTTTTGAGATTAAAGTTTTGTTCAATGTTCGCCGGTTCCCGCCTCCTTCTTCCCATATCTACTAACCTCGTTACAGTAGCTATTAAATCTTGCCTCAACAGGATTTCTCACTGGCTCTTTGTAAGGTGTTAGGATGGAAATGGGTTCTTGGATGCATGGATAGCCTCCATCCCCAAGAAGAAAATGTGTTGATGGTAGGTAAAGGCCTCTTCTATACACATTGCAATTTTTTAACACCCTGGAATCATGGACAGAACCGGGGTAACCCACAAAAACATCCAGAAACCTTCCAGTGTGATCACAGATTGCTTGTAGTATTATAGATAGGTACAGCTTCCGATTGTAATAGCATGGTGCCAACCCCTTTCCTTGTGCTTTTATTCGAATATGGCACCCATCTATTGCTCCAGCAGCTTTTCCCATTGCTGCAAGTCGCCCGAGCCTTTGAAACCCTTCTGAGATGTCATCTAACACAGCGGCCCTTGGCAAATTAATGTATTTTTGTAAATGCTGGAGCAGATGATTGCAAGTGAGTTTCACAGCTCTATAAACTGTGGTTTTGGGCACTCCAAAGGCACAGGACAGAACCCTATAAGATGCCCCACTTGCTAGCCAGAACAGAAATATTAGAATTTCTATAGTTCTTCCCCATCCATGATGCCTGTCTTCAAGCAGCAGCTGGATCAGCTCATTGAGGGACTGTCTCTTTCATGTCACTTTCCACATCAAAGAAAGCATGCAGAACAGGTACAGTCCTGTTGATCTGAGAATATCTGTAAGGATTCTCCTATTAAAATAACAAATGTAAGTGTATAAGTAAGTTTGAAATTGTTGCATTTGTCTATTTTTCTGATTAATTTTTTAAGATGCTGAAATATTACTTCATGAAATCCAGCTGCAAATGCCAATGCCCTTCTGTTCCGTAAACGTCTCTTCCTTCTTCGTTCTCTTTCTATTTCTGTTTCGTTTAATGTAAACAAGACTCCCAGAAGAATTGCAGCAGCACATGCTACATATTCCATGACCTGTGTGTCCTATATAATTAGAATGCCTAACATTTGCCACCAAAACTCCCCGGACTACACTTCCCACAATTCTCCCTGCCAGTCACATGTTCACTCCACACCAATCACCTGTCGCCACATAGAGCCATGCACACACTCCTCACTAATCACCATACCCAGCTGCAGCTTGTTACCTGGACTATAAAAGGACTCTCACTCGCACCATCTAAGCGTGAAGTCTTGTTAACTGTTGTTGCAATTCCGAGCGTTCCCCTGTGTTTACTGTCTGCCTGTTTGCTGTTACCGTTCCTGCCTGTTCCCTGTTTATTGACCCGTTGCTGCCTGTCCTGACCCTTGCTTTGTATACCGACCTGTGAGTGATATCTGCCAGCCCTGACCTCTGCCTGTACCTGGATTACGATTCTGTCTAACCTCTGCTGTACCTGTTTGCTCCTGATTTACCCTGCCTGTACGACCACGCTTACATTTAATAAAACGCTGCAATTGGATCCCCTGCCTGAGTCTTCCCTTTCACAACAGAAGACTTCGCCACACCAAGATCCAGCAGCTACCGTGAGTGTTTCTGTCACATCCAGCATCAGCATGGACCCAGCTATATGTCTCATCCACCTTCGTCAAGGTAATAGTACTCTGGAGGACCACATTCAGAAGTTCATGGATATTGCCCATTATGCAGACTGGCCTGACTGTGCTCTTATAGACTTTTTTTGCGATGGCATAAATCAACCCCTTCAGAATAAACTGAGACAAGAGGGACCACTTTCCTCACTTACTTGTTTTTTGGATTATGCGTTACTGACTGTTGGCTCTCCATTTACGGTGGGGGTCGTGGAGAAATGCGACACTTCGCCGAATCACGTAATGGCCGCCGCGCCAAAGAACTTTCACAAGATGGCGGTCACAACAATACCAAGTCACGTCTTCCCAGATTTTCCAGAGTCAAGTCACGTCACCACAGATCTCCAAGAGCAACGTCACACCTCTAGATCAGTCAGAAAGCGGAGAGGATTACGTTCTAGTGTGGCTGATCCTCCGCTGACTTCAGCACGAGCGGCTGGCATTCCCAAGCCACTGCCGGCCGCTTCGCTCTCAAGCCCGGTGGCCGCTTCGCACTCAAGCCAGCCGGCCGCTTCGCTCTCAAGCCCGGTGGCCGCTTCGCTCTCAAGCCAGCCGGACGCTTCGCACCCAAGCCAGCCGGCCGCTTCGCTCTCAAGCCCTGCGGACGCTTCGCACTCAAGCCCGTCGGACGCTTCGCACTCAAGCCCGTCGGATGCTTCGCTCTCAAGTTCGCCGGTTCCAACGCTCTCAGGTTCGCCGGTTGCAACGCTCTCAGGTTCGCCGGTTGCAACGCTCTCAGGTTCGCCGGTTGCAACGCTCTCAGGTTCGCCGGTTGCAACGCTCTCAGGTTCGCCGGTTGCAACGCTCTCAGGTTCGCCGGTTGCAACGCTCTCAGGTTCGCCGGTTGCTATGGACTCAAGCGCCCTGGACGCGATGGACAAGATGGCTGCGTTGCCAGTGCCCACGGGCAAGATGGCCGCTCCTGCGATGCTCAAGGACGTGGGGGGCGTTCCAGCCATTGAGTCCGCTCCAGAACCCGCTTCATCCAGTGAGTCTGCCCCTGAACACGCTCCAACCAGTGAACCATCTCCTCATCCTCGGAAGAGGAGGAGGAGGAGGAGGAGGAAGGCTCCTTCTGTTCTTCCTCCTCTTACGCCTAAGCTTCTTGCCCTGCCGGCGCCACCTGCGCTTCTTACCCTGCCGGCGCCACCTGAGCTACTTGCTCTGCCAGCGCCGCCCAAGCTCCTTGCTCTGCCAACACCTCTCAAGCGCCTTGCCCTGCCGGCGCTGCCCGAACGCCTTGCCCTGCCGGAACCACCCGAACTCCTTGCCCACGAGGCCGCAACAGACCCCGTTGAAATCCCCAAGAACTTTTTTGGGGGGGGGGCAGTATACCTGAGGGTGGGGAGCTTGCAGGTGGGGAGCTTGTGGGTGGGGACCCTGCCCGGCCACTGCCGTCATTGGCCTTTGAACAATTATGGCCGTTTATGGACCCTAACCTGCCGTGGTTACCCAAGCCACCTGACCTACTGTGGTTACCCAAGCCACCTGACCTACCGTGGTTACCCAAGCCACCTGACCTGCCTGAAATGCCGTGGTTGCCCGAACCCCCTGACCTGCCGTGGTTTCCCGAACCACCTGACCTGCTGTGGCTGCCCGAGCCATCTGACCCGCCGTGGAGTTATGGCACTCCTGACCTGCACTGGCTGCCCGTAACACCTGACCCACCATGGTTACCCGTGGCGCTTGATCCACCGTGGCTACCCTGGAGTTCTCCCTGTCAGTCACATGTTCACTCCACACCAATCACCTGTCGCCACATACAGCCATGCACACACTCCTCACTAATCACCACACCCAGCTGCAGCTTGTTACCTGGACTATAAAAGGACTCTCACTCGCACCATCTAAGCGCGAAGTCTTGTTAACTGTTGTTGCAATTCCGAGCGTTCCCCTGTGTTTACTGTCTGCCTGTTTGTTGTTACCGTTCATGCCTGTTCCCTGTTTAGTGACCCGTTGCTGCCTGTCCTGAACCTTGCTTTGTATACCGACCTGTGAGTGATATCTGCCAGCTCTGACCTCTGCCTGTACCTGGATTACGATTCTGTCTACCCTCTGCTGTACCTGTTTGCTTCTGATTTACCCTGCCTGTACGACCACGCTTACATTTAATAAAACGCTGCAATTGGATCCCCTGCCTGAGTCTTCCCTTTCACAACAGAACCATTGATTAATTCTCTAGCCATCTAGTGGCTGTAGTTAAAAATTCATGTTATTTTAATTTTAATTTAATTAAGTGTTTGCTTTCCAGTAGATGGCAGTAAACGTCCACTAAACCCAGGCACATTTTTCATGTCTATCACTATGAATGAAATTTAGAAATGTAGATCTTTATTAAAGTGGATTGAACATAAAATTTTGCTATTTTATATAAATGTATAAACTTAAATTATTACAAATTGAGGCAAATAAATAACACAAAATACCATAAATCCTACAAAATTGCACAACTTTACAGTAAAATATTAAAGTAGGCTATTATGTTTGTTTAAAAAAAGGTACATGTTACAAAATCTCATTTTACTCTCTGGTTAAGCTAGTTGGACAGAAAAATGAATATTGTTGGCCAATGTGTAATAGCATAGCAAGCAACATAACATAAGTGATAGGCCCTATATTTTATTATTTGCCTACTATTATTACGATATGAGTAAGCTGCATACATGCCTTTATCTTTTGCATGTTTTCCCCTCTTCCTTTTTATTTATTTACGTTACTTAAATCAGCCTCCGGTGGCTTAGACCTTTTGCCTTACCATAATTTAGCGTTGATTTAGAACTTGTCCCGCTGTCCCTACAGACGTCACCTCATCCCTTCTTCTCGTATACTTTTGAGTGAGTTGTCTTCTCCGGGCACACACTCCAAGTCCCTCCCGAACAGGTTAATTTACCCACCGAGTGACGATATCATTGACGTTGCGTGCAAATGAGCGGTAAAAACCCGATCGCGCATTCGTTTGTTTGATTGTTTGTTTGTTTGTTTTTTTGCGCAGGTACCCCGTGCCGCCCTGGGCCGTCCAGGCCTAAATCTGTCACTGAATGGTTTTAATGGAAACTGCAATGATCTCTGTGGGTTTTCCCTAATAAAGTGTTGGTGTGTATTGGTACAGACCAACAAATTATGGTGAATTGGTGTGAAATTACCTGGCTAATAGGAACCATTGAACAACAGTAGGCCTAGTGGGATAAGAGCCGAAAAGCATTATTATACAGGAATTTTGTTATGATTTTAATGGTATTTGCAATGGAAACCATTAGAATTTGTTTGACTTGTTCAGCAGGTGCAATGCTAACAACAGTACTACTGAGCATACAGTAAGGTAAATATGTGGTGGCAAATGAAATGAATACATTAGGCCAATAAAACCAACAAATAAGTTTATTCAATATGCAAGAGAAAATGCCCAGGTGAAAAAATACTATAGTAATTCATAGTAAATACTATAGTGTTTTTGAACCATACTATAGTAAAGTACTTGAATTAATTTGTTGTGGTAATTCTATAGTTGTTGTGGTAATATAACAACTATAGTATAATATAAACAAATTACGTTACCCAATATTGTATTAAGTTTTCTTTAATATATAGGGTATATTATACTACAATACACTACAGTTTACTGTAGTAAAAACTAAAGTATACTACAGTATTTATTACAGTTGATCAGTCCACTTTAATTAATTTTACAGAATGCTGTAGCATTCATTAACAAAGTGTTGTAAATACTATAATATGGTCCAAAAACACTATAGTATTTACTATAAATTACTATAGTATTTTTTCACCTGGGTGTGCATGAGAACAAAGAAATAATTTAGAAATACATGGCATGAATTATGCATAGGCAAAATGAATCCATTTAAAAGCAATTGCTTATGAAGTAATATCCATTGGCCTTGGTGAGATAAACCATAAATAAATAAATGTTAAACAAAAGGCGCATCTTGCACAATCTACTTATCGTACAAAATGTGCGACGAAGGTGGCTCCTTGATTGTCTCGTTAAGATGACGTTGAAGTGCGTTCCAAAAAAACAGTTTTTTTGACCCCTACACCCTTCATCCCTTCGAAGCTCTCACTCTGGTGGGTAAACCCTTTGAAGGGATTAGGGCATAGGGATGAGCCCTTCCGAATGGAATGCAGGGCCTGTGTATATATAGCACTTGTGTTTCCTTGTTCTTTGCTAGCCGTTAAAGTGGTTTGCAACTTCCGGTTCACGGGGACTTTAGACCCTTAAAGTCCCCGTGAACCGGAAGTTGCAAACGACTTTTGTACTGCTACATACAATTCAACCTAAACTGGTCCGGGTCTGTGTGGCCATATCTCACCCAAAATCAGACCAGCACTTATGGTCTGTAATTGGGCCGTACAGAGCCCCAGACATGACATGCAGGAAAAAAAAAAAATAGTAGGCTAAATAGTGTGCATGATTCATTAATTTGTTCTCTCGATTTACTAAAACGTGCGCACAATTTACTAATTAGTTTCCTCGATTTATAAATCATGCAAGATGGGTACTTTAATGAAACGAAGGAGCATAACAACCAACATATACGATATAACATTTAAGAACGGACAGGGAGTGAAGGGAGTGAGTCCATTATATAGGGAGTGCTGATGAAGGAGTCCAGGTGCAGGTGATGAGTGATGATGGGGAGAAGACGAGGGAAGTGAGTGCAGGTGTGGAAACACGAGGATCATGGGAGATGGAGTCCTGGAGACGAGGGAACTGTGACAGTACCTCCCCCTCCTGGTAGGCGCGTCCTCGCGCCGTAGATGGAACAACCGGGAGGGGGGATGGGCGCCCTGGACACTGAGGTCTCCAGGGCGGGTCAGGTGCCGTGAGCTGCCACGGCGGGTCAGGGGTCTTGGCAGGCCACGGCGGGTCAGGGGTCTTGGCAGGCCACGGCGGGTCAGGGGTCTTGGCAGGCCACGGCGGGTCAGGGGTCTTGGCAGGCCACGGCGGGTCAGGGGTCTTGGCAGGCCACGGCGGGTCAGGGGTCTTGGCAGGCCACGGCGGGTCAGGGATCTTGGCAGGCCATGGCGGGTCAGGGGTCTTGGTCCTGCCAAGACCCCTGACCCGCCGTGGCAGCCCACGGCACCTGATCCATGGCGGCTGAGACTGGAGAGGCTGGCTCGGCGGCTGAGACTGGAGAGGCTGGCTCGGCGGCTGAGACTGGAGAGGCTGGCTCGGCGGCGGCTGAGACTGGAGAGGCTGGCTCGGCGGCGGCTGAGACTGGAGAGGCTGGCTCGGCGGCGGCTGAGACTGGAGAGGCTGGCTCGGCGGCGGCTGAGACTGGAGAGGCTGGAGAGGCGGCGGCTGAGACTGGAGAGGCTGGCTCGGCGGCGGCTGGAGTGGCTGGAGAGGCTGGCTCGGCGGCGGCTGGAGCGGCTTGAAGAGGGGTCCAGTCCATCCCCTCATACATTATTAAAATCCCTACGGGAACAGGAGAGGGTTCGGCTGAGACTGGAGAGGGCTCGGCGGGGATTGGAGAGGGCTCGGCGGGGATTGGAGAGGGCTTGGACTTCTTCCTCTTCCTCCTCTTACTGGGGAACAAATCACTGGAGGGGCATGTGGAGGAAAACGGAGGCTGACGAACTGGCCAGGCCACCTGTGTTTCTGGGAGGACTGGACGAGATGAACACTTATTTTCCTGAACCTCTTCAACTACAAATTTGGAGTCATTTAAATACAAAATCAGATTGATAGTATCGATTAAGGAAACAAAATTGTCAGGTTCATCAAAACGGATTGTGCTCTCGTCCAGTCCATCCAGAAACAGGGCGATTAAACAAGCGTCTGACCAATTAGTCAAAAAAGCCAACTCTACGAACTCCTCCACATACCTCTCCAGCGAACGTCCGTACTGGAGGAGGCCAATGAGACGATCCGCTGCCGACATTGGTGTGGGAAGAATGGGAGGAGTAGGAGCCTCAGCGAGCAGGAACAAACCCATCTTTAGTGTGGAAATCCAGTTGTTTAAAGCTCCGTTCTTCTGTTACGGGTGGTGGTTGCAGAGACGAGGCAGTCACAGAAATCCACAAGATGGGTACTTTAATGAAACGAAGGAGCATAACAACAACCAACACATACGATATAACATTTAAGAACGGACAGGGAGTGAAGGGAGTGAGTCCATTATATAGGGAGTGCTGATGAAGGAGTCCAGGTGCAGGTGATGAGTGATGATGGGGAGAAGACGAGGGAAGTGAGTGCAGGTGTGGAAACACGAGGATCATGGGAGATGGAGTCCTGGAGACAAGGGAACTGTGACAATTTCATGGGCTGAAACTATTTCAAACACGTTTTGATCTTTCATGGTAAACAAATATTGATAAAAAACTGCACTGTGATTTCAGGGGCGTCAGATGTACTGTATGTATTATTTATGAGTTATTTTAAGAAGGCTTTCACGTCCAAACATAATTCAGCGACACTGTATGAGGAATATTAAAGTAAACCTAAAAATGTCAATTCTGGCATCTTAAGATTTTTTTTTTTTTTTGTATAGGTCTATTCTGTATATGATTATTTCTCTTTTCTGCATTTCACCTCATTCTAGTTTGTTTATTTCTAATAAACATGACATTGTATACATGTTGTTGGCTCCGTGACAAATTGTGTATGTTCCAAGATTCTTCCATGCTATTGGCCGTGCAGCAGAGTTGGAGTGGACCTCCTGTCGAAGAACATCTCCAAAGTTCTATGAACCATCTGACCCGTAAGTAAAACCTCAAACATGCACTACCGTTCAAAAGATTATCAAATATTTTAAAAATACATCAAATAAATATAAAATATTTTTTAATCCTGTAAGGACAGTATACAGCAACCAAAAGCGGAGTCCAACATAATTCGAAAAAGTACCAAGCATTGTGAAGAGCCTCACGTTATATTTATAACAATCATTGTTGATGTTTGAATTGCATTTCAGGGCGGTTTGTGAAGACAGATAAACAAGATATGTTGTGACAGAATTAGGTGCATGCAGACAATTTACTTGTTTATAACCATTTTTAACCTTTTTAATTTTCGTAAACTACCCTCACTACCAGGTTCACATAATTTGGTAGGTTACAGAATTTGGCACTATTACTGTTTGGAGCAGCACTGAATGAATGGGTTACTAACTCATTAAGGCGGTTCCTTGCTGCCACCTACTGGCATAACAATGTAACCTGCAATGAAAGCAATGAAAAATCGTTAACATACAGGGCAGCGTTTCCCAAAAGCATTGTATGCTTAGGCTTACGATGCTTTTGGAAAACGCTACCCAGACCGTTTCTCAAAATCAGTTATGCCAATTACTTGTTTGTTTGCATATTAAATAATATATATTAAATACAAAGTTTATGATGGCTTTTATTGTTCAATAAATTTATATATATATATATATATGTTACAATACAGAAGGGACGGAGACAAAAGTTCACAAGAGTTCACAAGCAGGATTGACACCAGTAGAGTTAAACAGCAGTGCAGGTGAGTGAAACTTAAAGCAGTGATGATGAATGGAGTGTATAATAGTGATACTGTCCTTTTGGTGGTTGCAGAAGTGGAGAACTTGGGAGACGCTGGAGGAACTGGACGCTGGAGATTGAGAACACTCACACACAGACAGGGATTCGCACGAAGAGATCGAGAGACGCTGGAAACAGGTAAGTAGATCGCTTGGAGTCCTTATGGTAAGCATACAGGTAAGTCTAGATGCAAACGAGACCGGACGAAGAGTGTGTGTGAGTGTTGGTCTTATATACTGTGGTTGATTGCCGAGATGATGAGGTGCAGGTGCTGGGGATCAGTACTCCGGTGACTGGGTGCGCTGTGATTGGCTGACGGTGGAGCCTGGCGTGTCTGGGACAGTACCCCCCCCTCCCATGGCCTGCTCCTGAGGGCCAAGGACCCCGGCGTTGTGGTGGTCATCCTCTTCCACGTGGGGCAGGTCTGTCAGGGTGGCTGGCGTGGAATGTTTGAAGAAGATTGGGATCGAGGATGTCATTTCTGGGGACCCAAGAGCGCTCCTCGGGACCGTAGTCTTCCCAGTCCACTAGATAGTCTAGCTGACCACCACGGCGCCAAGAGTCCAAGATTTCACGAACCTCGTAGGCTGCACCGTCGTCCAGGATGAGTGGAAGGGGGGGTTCGGCAGCTGCCACGTCAGGCTCTGTGGAGACAGAAACAGAAGGGTGGTGAGGCTTTAAAAGAGAGACATGGAAAGTGGGGTGAATCCGATACTGTGGAGGAAGTTGGAGCTGATACATGACAGGGTTGATCTGCTTGGTGATGGTGAATGGGCCAATGAACCTGGGACTCAGCTTCTTGCAGGGCAGACGCATTCTGATGTCACGTGTTGACAGCCAGACCTTCTGTCCCAGTTGGTAGGAGGGAGCGTTGGAGCGACGAAGGTCCGCTGTCATCCTGTGTCTGCGCAGGGCTCGCTGCAGCTGGTGGTGTGCTGAGTCCCAGACCCTCTCGCTCTCTCGGAACCAGTAGTCGACTGCCGGAACGTTAGAAGGTTCCCTGTCCCAGGGGAACAGTGGGGGTTAGTAGTGTTTTATGGTGCTGAATTATCTACACCTTCTACCTTATTTTAATTATTCTCAGGTTAGGTAAAGAAAGTCGAATCTGCCCTAATTCATAAGTAATTGAAATCTCATACTCACAAAATAGGTCTGCAGAAGACTTCTCCGTGGTCTGTTCAGCTCAGTTTAGAAATCAGAGACTTATTGCTGGCGAGCTTCTTAGTTATAAGTAGTATAGTTTTATTGATTACAGGTTAAGTAGTTTATATACAAAACACTAATATGGTAATATGGTAAAATAAAATAAAATCAAATTACAGTCAACACTTAGGTTATAAGCGTTTTATCTGCAGGAGGTGCTAACAGCAAGTTATCTAACACCGGAGAGGCCGTTCATCAAGAAGCAGCGTCTGACCTGTTGCTTTTCCCTTAACCTTTTATAGACAACACAAACCACTGATGTAATGACACATAAAAGTCCCCTCATAAATCATCAGTCTTTTACAGTCAATTGGTCGAGTCCAAAATCAGGGGCTGTCATAAGCTCTGGAAAACACCTCAAAATTTGTCTATAAATAGCCCGCTGTTCCTTGGTCCTTCTTCTTTGGGCCCTTTTTCGCTGCTGTCGCCGCTTCCTCGTCTGCAACACATCACTTCAAGGTAATACCTGTTTTTCTATCTAATACATGTTTTCTCCTCTCTAATCTACTAACATATTACTAACAAATGCATTATACTAGCAGTTGTTCTTTTTATTCCTTAATACATGATTAATACACAGTTTAATAAAGGCATTACAATACCAGTTGTCTGCCATTTTTCTTGAGTAACTAGTATATACTTCAATAAAGGTGTTACAGAACCCGTTGTCTGTCATTTTTTACTAAGTAATTAGTACATGCTTTAATAAAGGCACTACAATACCGGTTGTCTTTCACTTTTTAATGGTTAACATGCATATATATGTCACAGATCCCGTGTTTCCCTGGACTCCATTTCCCATGATCCTCCTGTTTCTACACCTGCACTCACTTCCCTCGTCAGCTCCCCATCATCACGGATCACCTGCACCTGGACTCTATTGTCAGCACTCCTATATATTGCACTCACTCCCTGCACTCCTTGTCCGTTCTCTGTTTGTGTTAGCGTATGTTGGATGTACTCTGCCTTAGTGTTCATTAAAGTATTGTATTATTGTGGAAATCCGTGATCTGCCTCATCTCTACACCACCATACCGTAACAATTTATATGTGCTATTGGGCTGTTTTTCTTTCTACACTCTTTTGATGTGATCACATCTTTTTGTTTATATAAACAGTTATCAAACATTTTGTTCACATGAACAGTTATCAAACCTTTTGTTTATATAAACAGTTATCAAACATTTTGTTTACATGAACAGTTATCAAACCTTTTGTTTATATAAACAGTTATCAAACATTTTGTTTACATGAACAGTTATCAAACCTTTTGTTTATATAAACAGTTATCAAACATTTTGTTTACATGAACAGTTATCAAACCTTTTGTTTATATAAACAGTTATCAAACATTTGGTTTATATGAACAGTTATCAAACCTTTTTGTTTATATAAACAGTTATCAAACATTTTGTTCACATGAACAGTTATCAAACCTTTTTGTTTATATAAGCAGCTATCAAACATTTGGTTTATATGAACAGTTATCAAACCTTTTTGTTTATATAAACAGCTATCAAACATTTGGTTTATATGAACAGTTATCAAACCTTTTTGTTTATATAAGCAGCTATCAAACATTTGGTTTATATATTTTTAATTGTTACTATTATGTCTATTATATATTTCAATAAACATTTTTCAAATTAATTTCTGTAGTTATGTCTTTCTTTTTATTAATCTATTATTCTTGTAGATAGGAAATGTACTTTCAATATCAAAGTTGCATTATTCCAGTGAGACAGGGCGTGGCTATCAACAACAGTAGCCGAGTGAGTCCAGTAGATGGTTGACGTAGGGAGTTCTGTGCGTACTCGGCCCAACCCAGGTACTGATTCCAAGAGTCCTGGTGGCCGTGACAGAAGGTACAGAGGAAGCGGCCGATCTCCTGGATCTTCCTCTCCATCTGCCCGTTCGACTGAGGATGGTAGCTGGAGGAGAGACTGACGGTCACACCTAGGAGGGATAGGAAGGCCTTCCATACCCGAGAGATGAACTGGGGGCCTCTGTCTGAGACGATGTCTTCGGGAATGCCAAAGTATTGGAATACGTGGTTAAACATGAGTTCAGCAGTTTCCATGGCGGTAGGTAGACCTCTCAGGGGAAGAAACAATCTATGACAACCAGGATGCAGGTGTGACCATTGGATGCTGGTAAGTCTGTGATGAAGTCCACTCCCAGGTGTGACCAGGGTTGATCAGGAACGGGCAGAGGATTGAGCTTGCCGGCTGGAAGATGGCAAGGACTCTTCGAGATGGCGCACTCCCTGCAGCCCTGCACGTACCGTCTGACGTCAGTTGCCATGTTCTGCCACCAGAAGCGCTCCTTCAGCAATGAGAGGGTTTCATTGACCCCTGGGTGGCCAGTGCCAAGTGACATGTGGGCAGAGTGGATAAGTGGAGTGCGTCATGTCCTAGTGATGTATTGCAAGCCCGGTGGACAACCCGGCGGAGCGTTTGTGGAGGCATTGGAGGAGGGTAAGGTCTCTTCTGACCAGGAGATGGGGCTCACGAAGATAGATTCGGGGAGAATAGTTTCTGGTTCTTCATTACTTTCCTCTGGAGCATGGATACGAGATAAGGCATCCTCCTTGATATTTTTGGAGCCAGGACAATAGGAGATCAAAAAGTCAATGCGGGAGAAGAACATAGCCCAGCGTGCTTGTCGAGGATTCAGTCTTTTAGCAGCTCGCAGGTATTCCAAGTTTTTATGATCGGTAAGGACCAGGAAGGGATGTTTGGCTCCCTCCAACCAATGCCTTCATTCCTCCAGGGCCAACTTGACTGCCAGGAGCTCGCGGTCACCGATGTCATAGTTGACCTCCGCCGGGTTGAGCTTGTGGGAGAAGGCGGCGCATGGATGGAGCCTACTTGGTGTCCCCTGCTGCTGAGATAGAACCGCTCCCACTCCAGTGGTGGAGGCGTCCACTTCCACAATGAAGGGCAGGTCTGGATTGGGGTGGACGAGGAGGGGAGCGGTGGTGAAGGCTTCTTTGAGGGCGTTGAAGGCGTTGGTGGCAGCTGGAGTCCAGGACAGAGACTTTGGCTGGTTTCGGAGCAGGTTGGTGAGTGGATGAACGATGGAGCTGTAATTCTTGATAAAACGGCGGTAGAACTTCGCGAAGCCAAGGAAGCATTGGAGTTCTTTGATGGTAGATGGAGTGGGCCAGGACTTGATGGCTTCCACCTTCCCCTCGTCCATCCGGATGCCACTGTGATCGATGATGTAACCCAGGAAGTGTACAGATGGTTGATGGAATGAGCATTTTTCAGCCTTCAGGAAGAGGTGGAACTGTCTCAGGCGTTGGAAGACCTCAACAACATGGTGGCGATATTCGGCCAGGCTCCGGGAGTATATGAGGATGTCATCTATGTAGACCAGGACAAACTTGTGAAAGAACTCCCGGAGCACCTCATGGATGAAATCCTGGAATACGGAGGGGGCGTTGACCAGGCCATACGGCATAACTAAATATTCATAGTGGCTGGTGGGCATGACGAAGGCGGTCTTCCACTTGTCCCCCTCGCGTATCCGGATGAGGTTGTACGCGCTGCGGAGGTCCAGCTCCACACAGTGGCACCACGGAGATGTTCCAAAGCTGCTGGGACGAGAGGAAGGGGATAACGGAACTTGACTGTGATTTTATTCAGGGCACGGTAGTCTATACAGGGCCGCAAGCCTCCGTCCTTTTTTGCCAAGAAGAAGAAACTCGAAGCAGCAGGGGAAGTAGACGGGCAGACGTAACCTTGGTCTATGGCCTCTTTGATGTATTCCTCCATGGCCTTCTCCTCCGGTATTGACAGGGGGTAGATGGCTCCTGGGCACTGGCTCACCCGGTAACAGATCGATGACACAGTCCCATGGCCGGTGTGGAGGCAGCTTGGAGGCTCTTTGTGGGCAAAAGACGTCACTGAAGGGGGTGTAGCAGGATGGGATGTCCACGGAGCGTTTCTGTACAGGGCTTTCGATGGAGGTGGTACAGATGGAGATGTCCTTGGAACGAGGAGACTTGGGAACAGGAAACTCAGAGAAACAGTTAGAGAAATTTTCGCCCCACTTCAGGATCTCACCCGTTCTCCACGAGATGGTAGGGTTGAACCACGTCAGAGGTGGATTCCTCCAGAAACAGCAGGTGAATTTCTTCAAGATGTAAGATCCCAATACGTAGTTGAAGGGGGCCCACACAGCGACTGACCTTCTTACGGCTCAGGGGTTTGCCCGTGATAGAGTGGATCTGCTAGATGGTCGGAGAAGGCAAGGTCTTGGGCTTAAGCTGTCGGCACAGGGTGCCGGAGATGAAGTTTCCTGCTGACCCTGAATCGAGGAGCGCCACCACTGGAATAGACACATTAGCAGCAGTAAGGTTCACAATAGTAGTGAGTGGTTTCATCTTTTTAATGGAGGGAATGATGGCACTCACCAAGGGATGAGGAGGACGGATGGGGCATGCAGATATGACATGCCCAGGAGCACCACAGTAAAGACAGAGATTCAGGGTCAGCCTTCTTTGACGTTCGGTGGATGAAAGTCTTGAGTTTTCTATTTGCATGGGTTCGCTGGCTGGTTCTGGAGGGCTGACGGGTTCGGATCAACAGAGGAGTGTGGTGGACAGTGGCTGGCCCTGGTGTTCTTCTATACACAACTGCATACGAGAGCCGACGCGGATGGACAGTTGAATGAAGCGTTCGAGGCCGATGGAATCCTTGTATGCAGCGAGATGCAACCGCAACCTGGGCTCCAGACCTTGCCGGTAGGTGGTGATGAGCGCTTGCTTGTTCCAGCCACTAGACGCCGCTAGCGTTCCAAATTGCAAAGCATATTCGTTGACAGACATAGAACCTTGTTTTAAACAGTAGAGTTTCTCACCAATGGAAGAGTCTGAGACTGGTTTGCCGAAAATTTCCCGGAAGTGGGTGACGAAGGAGTTATAGGATTGAACCACAGGACCTCTTTGTGACCAGAGGGATTCTGCCCATTGCAGAGCTTTGCCTTGAAGTTGGGAAATGATGAATGCTATTTCTGAAGTGTCATTGGGATAGAGGTGCGGTTGCATCTCCAGGACCAGCGCACATTGCAGGAGGAAACCGCTGCAATCCTCCGCCGATCCTGAGTAGGGTGCTGGTTTGACCATGGGACTGGCGTGAACGGAAGGTGAAGAAGTGAAGACGGTGTTTGCGGAAGTGACTGCAGGTGCCGGTGAAGGTGGGCGAGGAGTGAGTGCTCGGCGTAAAGCGTCCACAAACTCCTGGAATGGATCCGGGTGACTCATACTGGTGTCTGGCAGTCTTGGTCCGGTCTTCTGTTACAATACAGAAGGGACGGAGACAAGAGTTCACAAGCAGGGTTGTTTATTGACACCAGTAGAGTTAAACAGCAGTGCAGGTGAGTGAAACTTAAAGCAGTGATGATGAATGGAGTGTAGAATAGTGATACTGTCCTTTTGGTGGTTGCAGAAGTGGAGAACTTGGGAGACGCTGGAGGAACTGGACGCTGGAGATTGAGAACACCCACACACAGACAGGGATTCACACGAGGAGATCGGGAGATGCTGGAAACAGGTAAGTAGATTGCTTGGAGTCCTTATGGTAAGCATACAGGTAAGTCTAGATGCAAACGAGACCGGACAAAGAGTGTGTGTGAGTGTTGGTCTTATATACTGTGGGTGATTGCCGTGATGATGAGGTGCAGGTGCTGGTGATCAGTACTCCCGTGACTGGGTGCACTGTGATTGGCTGACGGTGGAGCCTGGCGTGTCTGTGACAATATATATATATATATATATATATATATATATATATATATATGAAATACATTTTAAAAATAAAATGCTGTTTTTTTCTTCTGTTATAACAACTGTGCACTGAAATTTCTTGGAATTTGTTAATGATTAACGAATTTGCCAGTCATTGCATAATTTTCATGTGTTTTATTTATTTATGTATTTACCTTGTTTAGATTTTTTTCTGAACTACCCATATCATACTTTCTATATTTTGTAAATAAATATGAGTGACAAAATTTGTGTGTAGTATAATAAATTATTAGGCCTACGTATGTTAATGTAGGCTTATGAAATTGACAACAACTAGAGGTCTGCACAACAGGTAAGGTGAAATTGGGAAGAAAAAAAAAAGGTGTTGTTGAATATTTAGATTTACAGAAAAATTGTAACCTGACATAATAGCCTATGACGAATTAAAAAGAAATGTACAATACACAACTTAGTGTAAGGTATCTATGGAAGCCCGCTTCCACCACTAAAAAAAAAAAAAGCTTCCATACTTTTCATCACTGAAAACGAAATGAATAGTTTTATTAATTAATACTATTTATTTAATATTAACACAATAAATATCTTTGACAAATGCAAAAATCTTTAATGATAAAATGTGAAAGACGTGAACAGATTCAATAGCCTATAGCAGATAAACACTTAATATAAATATATAAGTATAATTTCGTTCACCACATCATGACAGAAATATCACACACTCACTGTATAGGCTACACCTTCTGTTGTTAAATGTCTCATTGGCTTAAATGCACTTGTTTCACTTGTTCAAGGATTTGCAATGATTAAATACATGTAGGCCTATATTTTGACATTAAAAGCCCACACCTCCGTGTATTTATACTATTTGTCACAAGTTCACAACATGATACGGAAATAATATCACATACAGTCAAGGCAGACATTTTACTGAAACTGCGGTCCTGAAACTGCTAGTGTGGGTGTAAAATCGCAATTGAAAAACGTAACTTTATTCTTCAGAGAAACCTTGAATCATTATTCCTGAATTTGGTTGTGTTGGCTGGGGATATCTCTATATTCTATGGGCTCTTTATAAAACAGTAAGTTCCTGTCCTTGATTCTGATTGGTCAATAGCTGTGTTTTATTCACGATAAAACACAGCTATGACCACTTCACCCAACGGTTCTGTGTATTACTACACAACACCCTTAGCAACAACTCTTAGTAGCCTATCATAAACTGTTCTCAATTTATATTGTACACTGAAGATATTATTTCAGAGTAGGCCTATTGTAAGAAAGAGATCGATTGAGCAAGTTTATTACCTGCATTCAGATTTAGCATTTTCCTTGAGGTCAGTCCTATGTTCATAATAAAAAATCTGTTTAAATGTACGCTGCGATCTTGTCCTTTTAACATTTAATGGGTTTTCCCATGACTGAAAATGCTAGTCAATGCATTTGTCAGCTGTTCCGTGTTCACAACAACTCAGTCTTTTCTATATAAAAGTCTTCACTATTGAGTGACTCACTCATAAACACAGTCTTTGCCGCCATCTAATGGCATAATAATGTAACTTCTGTTGCGGTTCATTATTTCCGGCGGATGGAAGGCTTTTAGTAATTTTACTTCATGAAAGTTGCATTGATACATATTTTTTGGCTTTAATATTTGTATTGTGTGGTAATGCAATAAGGTACTCGAGGCTAGTGCTGTATCGTGAATAAGTCACGGCTGGGGTTGCAGGCACTCCGCTTCATGTAGTGCCTAACAACGCCCTTCAGCCGTGACTTATTCACGATACAGTACAGCCTCTCGTACCTTATTGCTTACAAATATTCTAGCCACCAGCGTGAGATTTTTGAGGCGACTGTTATTTATTTAGAATATTATTTTAGAAGTTTATTCCTTGGCGACACGTTATGCAGCCACACAGACAGATATGTATCGCTTTTATGTTATTTTTCCTTTTTATTCAAAATATATTGAATATAGAACTTGTTAACATGAATTGTATGATATATTCCGATTGTCAAATATGTGGAATTGAATGTGTTGTGTCGTTTAAACACCTTTAATGATCATGTTAGTTGATAGCTGCACGTCATGAGTTTGTGCTGCAATTCAGAGAATCTGTCGGATTTACATAATGTAAATTTTCACAATTTTCCCCGAAATACATAAAAGTAGGCTACGTGGCCAGTGGACTGGGAGAGGAATAGAGTAGCCTAAACTTTGTTTCATACACAATCTATCTGACATAATTAAAAAAAACTTCATCAAATTATAATTGAAAGGATTGCTAAAAAACTATAAATGTTTTTTTGTTTGTTTGTTTGTCATCTGTCTCTTGGCTCAGCACCAGCCAAAGCGTGAAAGAATGTTTGAATTATCAGTGACGCACTGAACATTCTAATCACTCCGGTGTGATCGTACACGTCAAAGGGTTTAAATTAATCGCGTTTTGGGGGTGGAGGGGGATGTTACTTGAAATAATATAAATGTTAACTAATAAATTATTTCAATTTCTTATTAAATGTCAAAAGAAAAACAACATTCATCTTGAAGAAGGGGGCCCAAAATTATATCTTGCATACCCCCCTTAAAACTCTTCATGGTGCCCCTGTCATGGTTGTATGTTTTTCTCTTTTTATCATTCTGATTATTGTTTATGCATCTTTTACGTTAATATAACGATGTGTAGTCCATCTGGATGTTAATGAGTGTTATTTATAATAATAATAGTTTATATTCCCAAAAATAACTCTGATATTAAAACCCCTCTTTCACACACCAGAAAGCACCCCACCAGGCCATCTCTAATGCTCCTAAAATTCATTCTGGTGATGTCTAAATTTCTCTCTTCTCTATTTTAGAAACATTTTGGACAGCTACACAGAGTAGGATCATTCGTCTGGGTCACAGCAATGAATTAGGCCTATTTCTTTTTTTTTTTTTCTTTTTTTTTTCCTTTTTAAATCTTTCTTTTTCTTCTATAAAACAATTTCATTTTACATAATTTTATTAATGAACATTTTATTTAAAACTTCTCAACTGTTAATGTTTTTCAACATTGTACAAATTTAAAGCTATCATGCCACAAAACTCCTGTTCCAGCACATCCCAAAAGCGCTCTACTGGACTGAGATCCGGTTACTGTGTAGGCCATTTGAGTCTAGTGAACTGTCACGTTCAAGAAACCAGTTTGAGATGATTTGAGCTTTGTGACGTGCATTATCCTGCTGGAAGTAGGATTATTCAGAAGACTGTACACTGTGGTCAAGGGATGGACATGGTCAGCAACAATACTCAGGCAGGCTGTGGTGTTTACATGATGCTCAATTGGTACTAAAGGGCCCAAATTGTGCCAAGAAAATATCCTCCACACTATTGCACCACCAGCACCTGTTCATGTCAGACCAAAGTGCTTTCTAAGATCTGAAAGATGGGTTTTAGACATCACCAGAGTTATTTTTGGGAACAAAAATGATAATTATTACTATTATTATTATTATTACTATAAATAACACCCATTAGCATCTAAATGGACTATAGATTTATTAATATAAATGATGCATAAACAATAATCAGAACGATAAAAAGAGAAAAACATACAACCATGATAGGCAAGCAATAATCTCAGACAGCTTGTCTAAGATTATTTCTATAAGTAAGTAACCAGTTGTAAAGCACCACTCACTCAATGCGTCTGTTTCAGCACTTCAACAGCCGCGCCACTGGGTTCACGATAAGGTGCACGAGCGCCAGGCGTGTTATCTGCGAGGCGTCCTAACTATAAATATCTATGGTTCTAATAATCTACTGGTTCTATCACTGACGCGCATAATCTATAGGAACATTGACATTTCTCTGTTCATGCTCTACTAAGAGTCTTTAAATTTTAACTTTCCATACATACTTTTTGACTCCTTTTGATATTACATCAGCCAGACTAGACATCAGTAGACAGTATTTGACCTGATGAACATTTTACAGGCTAAAGATCTTGAACATTGACTACTTTTGATGTTTCATCAACCATACAGTAGTGCATATTTGACAAACTGAACATATTTCTGGCGAATGAGTCATCAATCTTGAACATTTTACTTATACTCCTTGACTCCTTTTTATGTTTCATCAACCATACAGTAGTCCATATTTGACCTACTGAAAAAATTTGTGGCCAAAGAGTCAAACTTTAACTTTCCACACATACTTTTTGACTCCTTTTAATGTTACATTTGCCAGACAGTAGTCCATATTTGACCTGCTAGACATATAGACCAAGGAGTCCTCAATCTTGAACATTTTATACACACTCATTGACTCCTGATGTTTCATCAACCATAGAGTAGTCCATATTCGACCTACTGAATATATTTCTGGCCAAAGAGTCTTTGAACTTTAACATTCCATACCTGCTTTTTGACTCCTTTTGAGGTTACATTACCCAGAAAGTAGTCCATAATTGACCAATTGAATATTTTATAGCCTAAAGAGTCCTCGATCTTGAACATTTTACTCATACTCATTGACTCCTATTGATGTTTTATCAACCTTACAGTACTCTATTTTTTGACATATTGAACATATTTCAGGCCAATGAGTCCTTGATCCTGATTTTATTTATACTCATTGACTCCTTTTGATGTTTAATCAACCATATAGTAGCCCACATTTTACCTGCTGAACATATTTCTGCCCAAAGAGTCTTTAAATTTGAACTTTCCATTAATACTTTTTGACTCTTTTCGATGTTACATTAGTCAGACAGTAGTCCATATTTGACCTACTGTACATATTATATGCCAAGGAGTCCACTTTAGAATAGGGTATGCAGAAAGTGTTATAAATGACTTGTATACATATACAAATAATTTGTAACAGGAAAGAAAGGTCTACAAATGATATGTAACACATTTATAAGTGATGAATAGTGTACACTTTAGAATAGGGAATGCAGAAAGTGTTATAAATGACTTGTATACATATACAAATAATTTGTAACAGGAAAGAAAGGTCTACAAATGATACGTAACACATTTACAAGTGAAGAATAGTTTACACTTTAGTATAAGGGGATGCAGAAAGCTTTGTAAATGATTTATTCATGCATTTACACATCATCTATAACAGGTGTTGAAAACTTTGTAGTGTGTACTGCAGTGTAAGTGCTGACTGGTGAGGGTATAGACAGCTGTCTTCTCTGACACACATGGAGTGTTTAACTCTGTGCACCTGATGTGAGCTTCAGTTGAAGGCAAATCCGGGTGACTTCATCACTAGACGATCTTGAACATTTTACATATATTCATTGACCTCTTTTGATGTTTCATCAACCAAAGACTCTTTGAACTTTAGCTTTGCATACATACTTTTTGACTCCTTTTGATCTTACATTAGCCAGACAGTAGTCCATATTTGACCTACTGAATATTTTATACGCCAAAGCATCCTTGATCATTTACATTTCATACATACTCATTGACTCTTATTGATGTTTCATCAGCTATAAAGTAGTCCATATTTGACTTACTGAACATATTTCTGACCAAAGAGTCTTCAAACTTTAACATTCCATACATACTTTTTTACTCCTTTTGATGTTATATTAGCCAGACAGCAGCCCATATTTGACCTAATGGACATTATATGCCGAAGATTCCTCAATCGTGAACATTTCATACATACTCATTGACTACTCATGTTTCATCAACCATTCAGTAGGCCATATTTGACCTACTGAACATATTTCTGGCCAAAGAGTCTTCAATTTTTAACTTTCCATACATACTTTTTGACTTTTTTTGAGGTTACATTACCCAAACAGTAGTCCATATTTGACCAATTGAACATATTTCAGGCCAATAAGTCCTCAATCTTAAAAATTTTATTTATACTCACTGACTCCTTTTGATATTTCATCAACCATAGAGTACTCCATATTTGACCTATTGAACATTGTTTATGACCTATTGTTTATGATCTTGAACATTTTATTCATTGACTCTTTTTGATCAACCATACATTAGTCCATATTTGACCTACTGATCATATTTCTGGCCAAAGAGTCTTTGAATTTTAACTTTCCATACATACTTTTTGACTTCTTTTGAGATTACATTAGCCAGACAGTATAGTCTATATTCGACCTATTGAGCATTTTGTAGAAAAGGAGTCAAAAAGTATGTATGGAAAGTTAAAATTCAATTTGTGTTCTGAAGATGAACAAAGGCCTTACGGGTGTGGAACGACGCGAGGGTGAGTAATTAATGACTGAATTTTCATTTTTGGGTGAACTAACCTTTTAATTTTTGGTAAGGCATGCTCCAAAAAATGTGTAACCAGGACCATGCTCATCCAACATAGGATCAAGTAAAAAAAACTTACAAAACAAAAGAATGTATGGGCATTACAAAACAAAAGCATTTACGGGCCAATCATGAGTCGGCATTCAGATGTAGAACATGGAAGTGCTGGAAGTAAACACCATATGAGAATGACACAGAAGAAAAGATATTTGAGCCAATGCAGATGAATGAGCAAAGTTTTCTGATTGTGAAGCCAAACGTGATTGGCTGCTATCTGATTGGCTTAAGTAGATGATAGGTGGATTCGTGAAACTAAAAATGCTCAAAATTTTCCAA
Source organism: Megalobrama amblycephala (assembly GCF_018812025.1). NCBI lineage: Eukaryota > Metazoa > Chordata > Actinopteri > Cypriniformes > Xenocyprididae > Megalobrama > Megalobrama amblycephala. The sequence goes on along the minus strand of NC_063048.1, from coordinate 38,741,343 downwards.
AAAAAGGATTTTGTAATGTCTAAATATATACCTGAATGCATAAAGAAGCAAATTGACTTCAAATGTGAGTTTTGTTTCCAGTGGTCAGTTTGGTCCATTGGCCATCTAGTGCCAATAGTCATGAAATGCCATGTTATATTATTTTTCTCCACAATAGAGACACCCAATGCATTGTGCATTACGATTTTTTTAAGTGACCTTTGCATGCACTGCAGAGTTTTTTTTTTTTTTTTGTATTTAAGCTAAAGAATGTGGAGAATTTTCTTGTTTGTATTGTAAATAAAATCATAAATAACATAAAATTCCGGGGGCAAAAAAATAGCATTAAAAAATTCACAATGAAATGATAAAAGCTTTCTGGACAATAAAAATAGGAAGTGTAATTTTAATTCTTTAGGTCATTTGACCCGTGTGGGAAGGATTTGTAATCTCACTCCTGTGCTCCCATTCATTCATTCATTCATTCAAAAAATCAGCTACAATGCAGAACACACAGAAATGAAGAGGTGACACCATAACACATAGTCAAGTCAAGTCAAATTTATTTATATAGCGCTTTTTACAATTGGTAATTGTTTCAAAGCAGCTTTACATATTAGGAGCACAGAAAAAAGAGAAATGGTTAAAAATAAGCTGTACAAGCAAGCGTGGTAATATGTAACATATACAAGATGGTGCTACATTAAGCCAATGTCGGCTGACTCCCAGGGGTGGAAAAAAACCCCTAGGAGAAAAACCCAGCGTGCTAGCACTGGGAAAAAAGTCCTAGGAGGGAAAAAAACCCTTGGAAGATATATATAATATATGTAAATGGATATGGAGATCAAAATCTGAAATATACATTTTTATTATAGAGATTAAAAATAGATTATATATAAATATATGTAAGCGGATACGGAGATTTAAAAATCTGAATTATAGATGCAGCCAGAACTGGATCTGTAGGCCCATTGTCTCCTGGGCTACGTTGTAGTCAGGTCCGTTGTAGTCAGGTCCAGACACAGGTTCTCCATCTGATCTGGATACGGCCTGGATCCAGCACCCGGCAAACCTCAGGATAAGCAGAGAGACTGATATTAGCGTAGATGCCATTCTTATTCTGATGTACAGGTATATATCGAGCGCAGCGTTAGTTCAGGAAGGCCACGTAGGCATAGTGCTGCGACCAGCTGACGCGGTCAGCTGTCAAATCGCTCCAATCATTACCATTCTCCTATTAGACACGGGACATATATACGTGGCATTGCTGCTCGGTAAGTATGCTCAAACTGCTCGCAAGCTTTGCGGTACCTGCCGCTTCCACCGGGGTGCCCTTTTTTGCCCCCAGCAGCTGCTCTTTCTCCCCAACTGCGCGCTCAAATCCTGTCAGGTAATGACATTAAACTGTTTAAAATATTGCTATGCGCAGAAACCAACGAAAGAGGTTGTGGGGACATTTCTGTCATTCTTTAAGATAACGATCCAAGCAAGGCTCACCAGAAGTTTAACCATGGCAGAATTTAACGTTGCTTTCACCGTGTTTAGAGACATTATCCATGAAGTGTATCCAGACAGGAGAAAGGAATTAGATCTATCTACCATTATTTCGGATCTCGCAATGTCTTACGGAGGTACTCTTTTCTACAAATACCACAAATCATTTTCATCTAAAGCAGCAATGTACTTTCAACTATTTTTGCTGCGCTGCTAACGCTCAATTAAGTGAAAGTACACCTTTAATGTACAAAATAAATGTGATTTCACACAAAAGTGCTCAAAATGCACAGATAAGCATATCTAGTGTGTTTTAACAAGAATTGAAGCATGTCATGAAAGAAAATCAATATTAAAAATATTTATAGAGATTTACTCATTTAAACTTGTTTTTAATTATTCAGTTTGGGCTAAAGTATGGTATATTATAGGAAACTCAACTAAACTAGCCAGAAAATATGATATATAAACATTATTTTAGTTATTACACAGACAGCAATTGCATACCCAAATCAAACCCGAGTTTGCTGTCTTTTTCGCCGAGTTTGCAGTCTTGTAAACATGTTCATGCGCCAGATGATGTAAAACACAAAGCTTACCTCATTCGTGTGCAGCAATGGATGACACAAAGGCTTTTATTTTTATTTATTTTATGTTTATATATGTGAGTGTTGTACACCTTGCATGTTAACAAACTTTCAAGACTATCAAGTTTAACAATGACTAATTATATAAACAATTTATAGCTGTCTTTGTAAAGAAATACTCACTTTATATGTAGCTTCGAGCCGCTGCTGTGACGCTGTACAAACGCTTCCAGTGTGAATACCCGCGCGTCTCTGCAGCTGCAGTTCACGCTCACGCGCTGCTTCCGCTCTGCTGCCGCTTGCGGTGTAAACCCGGCGTAACGCGCTGCTTCCGCTCTGCTGCCGCTCTGCTGCCGCTTGCGGTGTAAACCCGGTGTAACGCGCTGCTTCCGCTCTGCTGCCGCTTGCGGTGTAAACCCGGCGTAACGCGCTGCTTCCGCTCTGCTTCCGCTCTGCTGCCGCTTGCGGTGTAAACCCGGCGTAACGCGCTGCTTCCGCTCTGCTGCCGCTTGCGGTGTAAACCCGGCGTAACGCGCTGCTTCCGCTCTGCAAAAACCCCTCTTGCTATAATTCAACGAGAATGTTTGTACTCCTAATAACTAAATATTTTCATGCTTGCAGCTATTGCGGGAACAATCACCCTAAGTTCTTGTCCACGCTGCTCAAAATCAATGTTCGCATGCTGCTCTCCTACCCCTTATGCCAGTCTCAGGGGGACATGCTGCTTTGTGCTGGTGTGAGTGGTGTGAGTCACCACTGCTGTATATTGGGGCCAGCAGCAGCCAGTACTTTAAAAAAAAAAAAAAAAAAAAAAAAAAAAAAGGGACTGCTGTCCTTTTGCTGCTATATATTGAAGGGGTCTGCTGTTCATCCCTCAGCGAGGGAAGAACACCTCTCGCAAAAAAGAAAAAAAAAAAAAAAAAAAAAAAACAGGGACTGCTGCTTTCTCCCGCTGGAGAGAACACCCTTTGCTGCTGTAACTGCAGGGGCCTGCTGTTCATTCCCCAGCAGGGGATGAACACCCCTCGCTACTTAAATTAAAAGAGGGGCCTGCTATTCTCTCCCTCCTTCTAGAGGGGAGAATACCCCTCTGATAGTCAGTAGGCTACATTAAGGATATCTTAATAACATTGTCTTTCTCTTTTGCAGGAATGGAACAAGTATGGTTTTGGGGGGTTCTACTTCGGGCAAGTAATCCTTCTCATTATGTTTGGGGGGTTAATGTTAAAGCTCTTGTATGTTCAATTAATTTTGGAGCAAGAACCCCCATAAGGAACCTTACCGCCAAAGATAATTGTGTTCAATAAACTCAAGTAACTTGCCAAAGTGGTCCTGTCTGAAATCGAGCGCAGCGTTAGTTCAGGAAGGCCACGTAGGCATAGTGCTGCGACCAGCTGACGCGGTCAGCTGTCAAATCGCTCCAATCATTACCATTCTCCTATTAGACACGGGACATATATACGTGGCATTGCTGCTCGGTAAGTATGCTCAAACTGCTCGCAACCCTCCCTCCATCCCCATTATAAGCATGAGCATATTACTGTGCACCTTCTGGTTGTCATCATCTTTTGTTTCAGATCACTACCTTTAAAGTCAACAAGGCTTCAAGTCCCGGCTGGCATGGACCTCACTGCTGAGAGACACTCATCCTCATAACCAAGCTACAGTATAGACGTCCCACATATCTACATGATACCACGTTCGCTCTTAAAGACATTACTAGTGTCTTAATTGTCTCTGTATTTCCAAGCTGATGGTTCCGGGGGTTAATGTTAAAGCTCTTGTATGTTCAATTAATTTTGGAGCAAGAACCCCCATAAGGAACCATACCGCCAAAGATAATTGTGTTCAATAAACTCAAGTAACTTGCCAAAGTGGTCCTGTCTGAACTAGTGTTATAGGAAATGTTCTCGTTTCCGGCCGACCTAATTATTGCAGCGTAACAATCCTTTAACGGATTTGAAAAATGTTAATGTATTGATAATGTGTTATGTGTATGCAAGAGCAAAGAGATGTGTTTTTAGTCTAGATTTAAACTGACAGAGTGTGTCTGCTTCCCGAACAATGCTAGGAAGATTGTTCCAGAGTTTAGGTGCTAAATAGGAAAAGGATCTGCCGCCTTCAGTTGATTTTGATATTCTGGGTATTATCAACTGGCCTGAATTCTGAGATCGCAATAGACGTGAAGGACTATAATGCACCAAGAGCTCGCTTAGATATTGGGGAGCTAAACCATTTAGAGCTTTATAAGTAAGTAGCAAGATTTTAAAATCTATACGATGTTTAATAGGGAGCCAATGTAATGTTGACAGAACTGGGCTAATATGGTCATACTTTCTGGTTCTAGTAAGAACTCTAGCTGCCGCATTTTGGACCAACTGTAGTCTGTTTAAAAGCCGAGCAGAACAACCACCCAGTAGAGCGTTACAGTAATCTAGTCTTGAGGTCATGAATGCATGAACCAACTGTTCCGCATTTGTCATTGAGAGCATATGTCGTAATTTAGATATATTTTTTAGATGGAAGAAGGCGGTTTTACAGATACTAGAAACATGACTTTCAAATGAAAGATTGGTATCAAAGAGCACACCCAGGTTCCTAACTGAGGACGAAGATTTAATGGAGCACCCGTCAAGTGTTAGAGAGTATTCAAGGTTTTTTCGTGAGGAAGTTTTTGGTCCAAAGATTAGGATATCAGTTTTTTCTGAATTTAATAATAGGAAATTTCTTGTCATCCAGTTTTTAATGTCAGCTATGCATTCTGTTAGTTTTGTGAATTTGTAGGTTTCGTCAGGGCGCGAGGAAATATAGAGCTGAGTATCGTCAGCGTAGCAGTGAAAACTAACACCATGCTTCCTAATTATCTCTCCTAAGGGCAGCATGTACAGAGTGAAAAGCAACGGTCCTAGTACTGAGCCTTGTGGTACTCCATATTGAACTTGTGATCGATACGACATCTCTTCATTAACTACTACAGACTGATAACGGTCAGATAAGTAAGATTTGAACCATGCCAAAGCAATTCCACTAATGCCAAGATAGTTTTCAAGTCTTTTTAAAAGAATGTTGTGATCGATAGTGTCAAAAGCAGCACTGAGATCTAATAACACTAATAGAGAAATACAGCCACGATCGGATGATACGAGTAGATCGTTTGTAACTCTAACGAGAGCAGTCTCAGTACTATGGTATGGTCTAAATCCTGACTGGAAATCCTCACAGATTCCATTTCTTTCTAAAAAGGAGCACAGTTGAGTTGAAACTGCCTTTTCTAGTATCTTTGACAGAAAAGGTAGATTCGAGATTGGCCTGTAATTTACTAAATCTCTCGGATCTAATTGAGGTTTTTTAATAAGAGGTTTAATAATAGCCTGCTTAAAAGTTTTTGGCACATATCCTAGTGTTAACGATGAATTAATTATATCAAGATGTGGACCTACGACCTCTGGAAGCATTTCTTTCAGTAGTTTAGTCGGCATTGGGTCTAACATACATGTTGTTGATTTTGATGATTTGATAAGTTTAGATAATTCTTCCTCTCCTATAGCGGCGAATGATTCTAGTTTTACCTCAGGGACACTACAGTGCACTGTCTGAAGCGAAACTGTAGACGGTTGCATGTTTATAATTTTCTCTCTAATATTGTCAATCTTGCAAGTAAAGAAGTTCATAAAGTCATTACTGCTGTGCTCTTTGGAAACGTCAGCAGTTGAATCTCTGTTTCTAGTTAATTTAGCCACTGTGTCAAATAAGTACCTAGGATTATGTTTGTTTTCTATTAAGAGATTTGAAAAATAAGTAGGTCTAGCATTTCTTATAGCCGTTCTGTACTCAATCATTTTTTCTTTCCACGAAAGGCGAAAAACTTCTAGTTTTGTTTTCTTCCAACTACGTTCAGCTTTTCTCACAGCTCGTTTTAGAGCCCGAGTGTGCTCATCATACCACGGCGTTGGATTAGTTTCCTTAATCTTCTTTAGACGTAAAGGAGCGACTGCATCTAATGTGCTGGAAAAGAGAGAGCCAATAGTTTCTGTTGCAGCATCGAGTTCTTCTAAGTTGTCAGGTATACTAAGGCGATGAAACTGCTCGGGGAGATTATTTATAAAGCAATCTTTAGTGGTAGAAGTGATGGTTCTACCATATTTATGGCTGGGTGGTGGTTTTGTAGCCTTGGCTAACTGTATTATACACGACACTAAATAATGATCTGATATATCATCGCTCTGCTGTAGAATTTCAACAGCATCAATATCAATTCCATGCGACAGTATTAGATCTAAGGTATGATTACGACAATGAGTGGGTCCCGACACGTGTTGTCTAACTCCAATAGAGTTTAAAATGTCTGCAAATGCCAATCCAAATGCGTCTTTATTATTATCTACATGGATATTAAAATCACCAACAACAAGGACTTTATCCGCAGCCAGTACTAACTCTGATAGAAAATCAGCAAATTCTTTGATAAAGTCAGTATAGTGCCCTGGTGGCCTGTATACAGTAGCCAGCACAAATGTCAACTTACATAATGTTACATAAAGCACCATCACTTCAAAGGAATTATATTTGAAATTCTTTTGAATGATTCTGAATATATTACTATAAATTACAGCAACACCTCCCCCTTTGCCTTTCTGTCGAGGATTGTGTCGATAGTCATAACCTTGAGGACTAGACTCGTTTAAAATAATGTAATCGTCTGGTTTTAGCCAGGTTTCTGTCAAACACAGCAAGTCTAGTTTATTTTCTGTGATAATTTCATTTACAATAAGTGCTTTTGAAGAAATAGATTTAATATTCAGTAGCCCAAGCTTTATCATTTGTTTATCTAATTTATCTGTGATTTTCATTTTTTGAACATCAATTAAATTTTTACCCTTAAAAGGTTTCGGAAGTTTTTTGTATTTACTAGTTCGAGGTACAGACACAGTCTCTATGTGATAATATCTAGGTGAAAGAGTTTCTATGTGCTGTGAATTATCTGAGTTCTGTGACGTGAGGCGGCTCGCAGACGGTCGGTTTAGCCAGTTTGTCTGCGTCCTGATCTGGGCCCTGGTTTGTCATGGTTTAGCTCTAAGACTATTTGCCAAATTTCTAGATAGAAGAGCAGCACCATCCCGGGAGGGATGAATACCATCTCTTTTCAACAGATCAGGTCTGCCCCAAAAGCTTTTCCAATTGTCTATGAAACCTATATTATTCTGCGGACACCACTTAGACAGCCAGCCATTGAGTGATGATAACCTGCTAACTATCTCATCACTCCGACGAACAGGAAGAGGGCCAGAACAAATTACTTCTGCTGACATTGAATTTGCAAGTTCACACACCTCTTTAATGTTAATTTTAGTGATCTCCGACTGGCGAAGTCGAACATCATTTGTGCCGACGTGGATAATGATTTTAGAATATTTACGTTTAGCATTAGCCAGCACTTTTAAATTTGCTTTGATGTCAGGTGCTCTGGCCCCCGGCAAACATGTGACTATGGTGGCTGGTGTCTCTATTTTCACGTTCCGTGTAATAGAATCGCCAATAACTAGGGCACTTTCAACAGGATTCTCAGTGGGTGCGTCACTGAGTGGGGAGAACCTGTTTGATGTTCTAGTCGGAACGGAAGAGTGGTGTTTGTTCTTGCCACTATGCCGCCTCACAGTCACCCAGTTAGCCTGCTGCGTGGCTTCTACAACCGGAACCGAATGTGCAGTGTTTACTAGGCTAGTCGCATCCAAAGCAGTATCTAAGGCCCTTTCATTCTCACTATCCTCAATTAAAGTTTGGATGCGTACATACATAATGAAGAACAAATGCAAACAAACACACTGTTTTACTGACTAATATGGTATAATTGCCAAAAATAAAAAATAAATGATACTTTAACTGATAAAAATTAATCAACTTTGTCAAAGAGTCTTTTTTTATTGTTATAATATTGATTTTATAATGGCTAAACGTAAATCTAAACAAAGAACATGTGAACAGATGTGTCTATGAGGAGATGACAAATGGGCCATGAGTAACGCTCTGCCGCTATCTAGTGGCTGCAGTTGAAATTTAATGTTATTTTATTTTAATTGTTTGTTTTCCAGTAGATGGCAGCAGTCTTCCAATACACACAAGAATATCTCACTGTGATGAAACTCATGTTGAAATAGAAGTTAGTGCTTATTTCCGGTGCAATAAAACATTTCTTATGTGTTACAGAACATGTACTGTAGAACTGAAATATGATATATGAGTAAAATATGATTCAATCACTTTTTTATTATGGTAGTTTTTTCCCCCCTCAATTTGTAATATATAATTCACTTTAAAGAAAAACTACATTTTTTACTTTCACTCCTTTACTTTCATAACCTGTTAGCAACTGTACCACTCGTAGGGCACATACCTTTCAAAAGAGACCTTAGGAATACTAAGGGGATAAAGCGTGCGTACACACAGATTTGATCTATGCTTAAATCCACACCAACGCTCATTTATAAAACGGTCTTTGACGAGGAAAAGTGTTTAGCGCCACAACAGGGTCTGAGCAGACGTGCACAATTTTCCTTGTCAGATTACTGCAGGGTTTTTTTAATCTAAGCTATTCTTGCAGCTCGCCATTCTAAATTAAAGGATTTGGACGATTCAATTCAATTCAATTCAATTCAATTCACATTTATTTGTATAGCGCTTTTCACGATACATATCATTTCAAAGCAGCTTTACAGAGAATGTCAACATTACAATTTAAAGAATGCAGTTAGCAAATAATGTAATAATTTAATAATGTAATAATAAATTAATTTACAGTGATTGTAAATTAATTAATTTACAATCACTGTTAGCAGTTCAACTGAACGTAGAAGCAATGAGCTCCTGAAAAATGAATTACATTAACAATAATTAGGATATAGAATTTTGGGAATGTACATGTTGATCCAGATGATTGCGTCTTCTGAAGTCCTCGCAGGAGTTGGCGCCGTCTCTTCATAGGTGTTGGTCATCTGAGGTCTTCTTAAGAGGCTGGATCCAAACTGAAGCTGAAGTCCTCTCTAGTCAGTACTTCTATGTATGTAGTAAGAAAGCATATCTTGTGTTTACAGGCGCTGAAACAAAGATCTAACTTATAACACATCACAGATCTAACATTCCGTTTTGAATTGATGAATAACATATAAGCTATGCACAAACCGTGCATTGTTTTGTATACAATAATTTACATTTTTCATTGAAGAGATAACACTTGACATATGTGTTGTTTCGTTGCATGATCACTTAATCTGTTGTGCACTGAAGAATAATGTATAAGCTATGTGCTGTTTCATTGCATATACAAGAACTAACTTATTTCGTTGTTCATTGAAGAATAACACATAAGATATGCTTTGTTTCATTGCAATAACATTGCATTCAAATAACTATAAATAACTCCGATGTGGATTGAAGAGAAAACACAAAATAATTGCTGTTGCACTGCTTGCTTTGCATACACGATGTCACTTAATGCATTTTCTTTATGCAAAGAAAAATATAACATATTTGTTGTTGCAATGCATTCAAAAACCATCTTATTCTGGTTGTGTATTCTTCAATGACAACATATGTGCTGTTGCATTACAAACAGTGTTGCCAGACGTACGATAATTATCGTATTTGTACGATAATTTTGACCTCTGTACGATGTACGATCAATAATGAAAAAAATCCCATAATGTACGATAATTTCAGTATTTTGTGACACTTAAAATGATGGTCGTTATAATCGGCTCATTGATCTAGCTGTGTGGATCCTAACTTGAACTTTGTTAGGCACGTCTTCCATCTCATTTCTTGTTACGTGTTCTCGGCCAATCATTGTGGAGAATGAATCTCTCTCACGAGCTCAACCCTGCATCCCAATGTGCATACTGTACCCTATCCGCCCGAAATAGTATTGAAAATGACTAATGTCACATACTATTTAGGATGGATAGTATGCACATTGAGACGCAGGCCAAGTTAAAGTTTCTGCCGCGGCGCTTAGGTCAGTTGTTTCCCACTAAGGCACGCCTAATAATTATTTATGTATTGTGGTAATTTACAGTTCATGTCAAAAAGTTGGTCTATAGATAAATAGCTGTATTATGTACGTTTGACTCTCATGTCACCTTTATTTATACAGCTCTTTTTACAATGCAGATTGTGTCAAAGTATAGCTTTACAGAGATTTTTTGGCTGTACAGCAGCAAAAATAGTGTGATTGTCCAGCTTAAGTTAGTTCAGTATTGATTCTTTCTGTTGTAAAAATCATTAGTTATTAATTTAGTTCATTTACCTATACCAAAAAGTCGTGTACGATCATTTTCTTCCAAATACGATAATTTTGAGCTTCTGGTACAATAATTGGACATTTCCAATCTGGCAACACTGATTACAAAGAATACAAGAACGATGTACACTTAAGTAACACTGATGATGCAATGCTTACAAGAATCAAATTATTCTGTTGTGCATTGAAGAATATATCTTATGCTCGGTTTTATTGCATTGTATTCAAGAATTAACTAATTCCGATGTACACTGAAGAGGGAAAACATATGTGCTGATACATTGCATACTATGGCAAGCCGTTTTGACTTTTATTCATTCTCAGGATTATGGCAAGCCGTTTTGACTTTTATTCATTCTCAGGATATGAATTCTTGATATCAACAATTCAGTTTTCACTAGTTATGCTAATTCTTGATATCAGGAATTACATTTCCACTAGTAACAATGGCAATTTTTGATATCAAGAATTACATTTCCACTAGTAACAAGGTTAATTTTTGATATCAACAATTCAATTTTCACTAGTTAAAATGCTAATTTTTGATATCAAGAATTATTTTCCACTAGTAAAAACTAGAATTCTTGATATCAGCAATTTATATCCTGGGAAAGGCAATAGGCAAGCCATTTTGACTTTTAATCATTCCCAGGATATGAAATTTTGATATCAACAATTCAGTTTTCTATGGCAAGCCATTTTAACATTTAAAAGCTAGACTGGATATGTGTTGCAGATATCTGTATTTCAGTTTTGCCTCGTCAAAAAGAACATTTCAGATATCCGCAACTACATTCTTCCTATCCATAATTGTCATTTCAGATATCCACAAAGACATTCTTCCTAGGACAAATGACGTCACTTTTGCCATTCATTTGTATGGGGTTTATCATTACAGATATCTACAATTCAGTTGCAGATATCCACTATGTGAATTACGGATATCTGTAACTGGATTGTAGATATCCGTAATTCCAGTTTGAGATATCTACAATTTGATTCTGACTAGTCATAACTCCAGTTAAAGATATCTTTAATTCAACTCAATTCAAGATATCTACATGTTCCTTTTCAGATATCTCAAATTAAGTTTTGACTAGGCGAAATGACATTGTAGATATCTGTAACTGGAATTATGACTAGTCAAAATGGCGTTGTAGATATCTCAAACTGGAGTTAGGGATAGTCATAATTTAATTGTAGATATCTATTATCAAGTTATAGATATCTTGAAATGAATTTTGATTAGAGATATCTGAAATTTGAGATGTCTGTAACTTTCATTCCGCCTAGTCAAAATGTAATTACAGATATCTTGAATTAGAGTTTTGACTAGGCGAAATGACGTTGCAGATATCTTTATGCAAATTAGGCCCGCATCGCACTTTAGGCGGGAGCAGAGCGTGTTGTTGTTCTAATCATTCAAATCGCACCTGTTAACTGGTAGGCTAATAAGCACTGATTAGCACCATGTCTGAGCAGCCAGAGGGCGAAGGCATTTTTAATCGTCTTTTTAATGCTGCAGCCCGTGCAAGACAGGAGCTGGCAGCGAGAAATGATGATTCAACCTTACTTTCCACAACAAGACGACTGTTTCGCCGGCGAGTTCATCGAGTTCAGGGTAATTTTTCTTTAAACATCATATTTGCTAATGTGCTATCAGAAGTCTGGGGTAGTTGTTTAATAACTTAAAGCAAAACAGTTGCCAAAATGCATTCTAGGGTCTTTTTGTGAATGTACTGGAGTAAACGTTCGTTTAAAATGATATTGACGACAAAAACTGCACTTTTAAGATCGACTGTTGTTAGGGTCTAATGGCTTTTTGAATGGGTTCGCTAGGGGCACTACTAGCAGCTAGAACTACTGCAAATGCAATTAACTTACACATCATAATAGCTATTTTTTTAATATCAATAAGGCTCGACACAACATGACACTTTGCTTGTAGTATTATAAGATATATGGTAAGGTCTTTTTGTAACCATAAGTTAAAGATCTTTTTGGCAGAATCTAATTTAGGGAAATTCAGAGAAATTAGCCACCTCACGTTGTCTTCCGGTTTCTGCCATATGTAAGTTTCAGCGTTAACGTTATTTTAAGTAAACTTTTTGTACACGAACAATGTTCCCAATGCTCCTCGAGTTCAAGTGCAGATTTTGTCGTCAATATCCTTTTAAACGAACGTTTGACTCGTTAATTTACCTGTTAGATACTGTTTCAACCTGAAATCAATACCTACAGGCTATGGCTTTTTACTGTGGAAAAAAAAAAAGAACTAATCTGAACTAATTTTTTTTTTTTTTTCTGATCTAAGGAAGTTAGTGTTATTGCATTTCCATTGCAAGAATAGCATGCATGTCAGCATCTTTATTAAAGTGTATTAGTGTGAATCTTTCTCATAAATATTGTCAACCATAACCTACAGTAATTTTAAGCATTAAAATTACTCACACACGGGAACATTTTAGCCAAGAATTACTGCTGACCGTTATGTATTTGTTTAAAAGGATATTGACGACAAAATCTGCACTTGAACTCGAGGAGCATTGGGAACATTTGTTCGTGTACAAGCGGTTTACTTAAAATAACGTTTTTAACGCTGGAACTTACATATGGCAGAAACCGGAAGACAACGTAATTTCAAAAAAATGCTAAAGACGTATCTTTTTCGTCAGCACTTGACCCAGTAATAGTAGCACTTACCTTGATTTCTATTCTATCTATTTGTGTATTTAAAAAAAAAAAAAAAAAAAAAAAAAAACCCTTGCTATGAGCACTTTACTGTCATAACTGTGACTTCACACAGCACTTACATACTGTTGTTCTCATGTTGATTTGATTGATTCTACTACTCTCATTTGTAAGTCGCTTTGGATAAAAGCATCTGCTAAATGAGTAAATGTAATGTAAATGTAAATTTGTGTTTACAGGAGGATCTGGTGGCCGCAGGGAAAACCCTATTTGGCAAGCAAAACTTTTCCTCCTTCCAGGGCCAGATAATGGTTTTCTGCCCCCCACAATAGAACTTGAGGAACTGGCTAAACATGGATTAGGTAAATGTGAGATTGAAGCAGATAAGAATTGTGTTATTTACTTTTACACCTTATTATCTAACCTTCTTGCAGAGACAGCTATGGAATGAGCTGCTTTGGATTTTATGTTAGCTTGAGCCTGTATGGTCCGATTTGTTATACTGTCTCTATATTGGGAAACATTTGACTATGTTAATACTTTTAGCATTTGTTTTAAAGAAATATTGCAGAGTAGTTTTCTCTTTGATGCATTGGTGCATTCAGACGCTAAGCTACACCATATGTTGTATGTTAATGTTCTTTTACATATGGTCAAATGTGTGATGGCCTTGTGAGTAAGACCAGGCTCTTTCTTCTGTCATATGCAATTTTCTTAGGAGTGTAGGGTTCGTTTAGTTTCAAAGCTGTAAACTTAGTAGAAACACAAATGATCTTAGGTTAACTGTGGTAGTCACACCGGTCTACTTTTGGGGTTTGACAACACTACGATTATGTCTGAAAATATGAGTCCTGAATGCTAGGAGTCCTGAAAGATCTTGTAGCAACTAAAAATTTTTTACTTTGCCACTAGGAACCGATTATACTGATGTTTACACTTCCATTTTTAGGAAAACCTGTGCATGAGTCAACGGAGGCCGGACACACAAACTCAAAGATTGGGTTAAACTGGAGTTTATCTGAATTGAACAACTTTGTTTGCCAAAGCTACCCTCGCATCAGTTTAAATTTGGTAGGCTTTGAATTGGCAAGGACAGGCAAAGGACGCAAGATCCAGAAATTGCAAGTTAGTTCTGTGAAGGAACTAAAAGCAGTTGTTGGCAAAAGCAGGCTTTACATCGTGCCACGAGCCACTGTCTTGCAGGTATGGAATTATACACAGGGTTTTGTATCATACTACAATCATATAAATGTGTTCTCTGTAATGTCTATACCTATAACTGTTACCTTCTCTACCCTCAGGTAACATCACCACCCTCTGCCATGTCCCAGAATTCATTCCCACCACTCGCAGCTCCAGCAGTAGATGAGACCTCACAAGTGGTTTCAGATCAGGTCCATATTAAAATGATTGCACATCTAATGATTTTTGTTATGTCCACTCTGCACTTTGTAGTGATGAGTGGCAAATACAAATATAAACTGTGTTTTTATTTATTTTTATTTAAATATGTATTAAGATGTATCTATTTATTCTGTGTGATGTCTGAGCAGTTACATTCCCTAGGATAAGTTTTGGTAATTTTTCTACCTATTGATATTTTCTAATGATGTATTTTGTTTCCACTATGAGTGTGTGTTCTCTTGCTGAAGGAGAAATCATTTGGATTTTCTGTGTACTACCAGGTGGCATCCACATCCTCTGCCATATCCATGAATTCATTCCCACCACTCTCAATTGCTCCAGTACAAGAGGAGACCGCACCTGTGGCTGAGAGTACCCAAGCTCAAAGTGTGGTTGCAAATCAGGTAACCAATTTTGACACTGTATAAAATAAATGGTATGTGTGTTTTTTTATTTATTTATTTTTTTTGCGTGTACTATTTTATGGTGATTTGTAGGGCTGCCCCCTAATAGTCGACTAACCGTTAGTCAACTTGAAGAGGCTTGGTCGACCAAGATTTTATTAATCGGTTAGTCGCAGAAAAAAAAATCTCCACAGGAAGTGGCGAGGTCACGCAGTCCTAGAGGCACAGATCATTAACTGCAGGAAATCCAAACATTCACCTATCATTTATCGACCTCAAATATGCCTTATCACTTGAAACATGTAAGTCGCAACTTTAGTCCATTCTCTTTAATGTTTGCCTATAGATAAATGTGCGCTATTATTTGGCGCATATCCAAGTGTTTGTGTGGAGAGCGTGTTTACTGCATGACATGGAGGTGCCGGTGTGATCACTGCACTTAACTTAAAATACTCCGTCGTTTTTGGTCATAGATAAGAGTAATGCAAAATGTAAAGGGTCTACTTTTATTTCTGTAAACTCACAATAACAGCAAAACGTTGTGCTTTTGTAAAACAATGAAAGCAATCAGGATGCGTTTTCTGATCTCGGTCTCGGTGAACTTGAGCTCGTAACAAGCATGAACCGAAACTCATCGTATAGGCTGCTTTCCTCACAGACACAAGAAATATATCTATAGCTTGGAATGTCTACTTTTAAACGAGCCAATTCAAATGGAAAATAAATATTCTCAGATTATGTAATCCATATGAAACTTGCATATAGGCGCGTCCACTACTGCGGAGATGAGAGATGAGTCAGCATTGTTGACTTAATCTCTGCAGCCGAAAACACAGAAAACATTATCAATAAATTATTAAAATGTTTAGACAGTCTCCTTGCTGTTTTTTCACGACACATTCATAATCGTTACGATTGCCGGAGCACTGTGGCAAGCTTTATGCATGTGTTTGAGCACTGATTAGGCTATGTATACATAAGATTAAAGGCTCATTATTATGATTTATGGCTTATTAATATAAATGCGCGATTAGTCGACTAATCGCTTAAATGAACGACTACTGGTCGACTAGAAAAATCTTTAGTCGAGGGCAGCCCTAGTGATTTGTGAGAAATGCCTATATATATATATATATATATATATATATATATATATATATATATATATATATATATATATAAATAAATAATGCGCTTTACTTTAGGCTCTTCAAGAATGGCGAGCAATACCAGGAGTATAATACAAGTTTGTTGGTGGATCAAGAGAAGGTAATCCTTCCAAGTTCTATTTATGTATGATTTACACACTCTTACAGAATGCATACGTACTTTTAATGTGATCTTTTAATAGGAGAGGAAGAAACTAGTCTATCAGGCTTGTGAGGAAAGACGTCAAAAGGTTTGTTTATAATAAATGAGTTTGATAAACTAGCTGAAGGTTTTTTTTTTTTTTTTTTTTTTTTTTTTTAATGAGAGATCACATTTCAGGCTATTGAGGCAAGACGTTGGCGAATGTCTGCATGTGAGGAACCCTCAGATGGGGTGTTGATCAAATTTAAATATCCAAATGGGCACACCAATATGAGGAAATTCCGCTTGTCGGAGCCAATCCAGGTGATGTGTGTTCAGCTTGAGAAAATATCAAGTGTCTTCTCAGTGGTTCAGTGGGTTGTAAAACTTGACTGTTTCACATCTTTTTAGATCTTGTTTGACTTTGTGGGGCAAGATGATATTGCCAGTGAAATCTTTGTGGTGCAAGAAGCTGCATCATCAAGATCAGTTGAGAGCAGTTCCTCCGGGTCAATAATGGATTATGGCATAAAAGCATCCTCAACTCTATATGTGCTTTGGTTTTCAAATAAGGATGTACAGGTAAATGTGTTGCATTTTATTTCCAGACTCAAATGAAAACGGAATGTGTTTTGGTTTGTGCAAGCTCATGTATTGTGCATGTTTGTCTTCAGGAAATTCTCTCAGATCAACAAAATGATGGAGCTTATGCCCTACACCATACATCTCATGGTCAGTCATCACTGTCTGAGACCTCCACCCAGCCAAGTCTCTCTGTGCCCTCTTTCCAGCCACCGCTGTCTGAGCCCTCAACCCGCTCACTGCTGTCTGAGACCTCCACCCAGCCAAGTCTCTCTGTGCCCTCTTTCCAGCCACTGCTGTCTGAGCCCTCCACCCAGCCAAGTCTCTCTGTGCCCTCTTTCCAGCCACCGCTGTCTGAGCCCTCCACCCGCTCACCACTGTCTGAGACCTCCACCCAGCCAAGTCTCTCTGTGCCCTCTTTCCAGCCACTGCTGTCTGAGCCCTCCACCCGCTCACTGCTGTCTGAGCCCTCCACCCGCTCACTGCTGTCTGAGCCCTCCACCCGCTCACTGCTGTCTGAGACCTCCACCCAGCCAAGTCTCTCTGTGCCCTCTTTCCAGCCACCTGCTGTCTGAGCCCTCCACCCGCTCACTGCTGTCTGAGACCTCCACCCAGCCAAGTCTCTCTGTGCCCTCTTTCCAGCCACTGCTGTCTGAGCCCTCCACCCGCTCACTGCTGTCTGAGCCCTCCACCCGCTCACTGCTGTCTGAGCCCTCCACCCAGCCACCGCTCACTCTATTCTCACAACCACAAGAAATCCTGACTCTTCATGATGAACCATCACTCTCTCCTTCATCTGCACAAGAACCAATCATTATTCTTGATGAACAAGATGAGACTGTTTCACAAAATCAGTCTCCTGTATCAACACATGACCTTGGAGGACCTGTGGATGAGTGTGTTTTTCTCATTAACTTGATTTTATATATATTTTTTTTAGTATATGTAGAGGTTTCATTTTCTATATCTTGTTACATTTAATCAGGTGGTTAAAATAAAATGCATGAACTTCTTTGTTTGCAGGACTGATCTACAGACCATATTGAAAAAAATGGTCAGCAAAGTTGATGGAAGCTTCTGTCCAACAAGCAACCAAATAAATGTGTGCAGGGATAATGTTTTACTGTGTAGCGTGCGGGCATTCAAGCGTAGGTTCTTCAACCCTGAAGCAAAATTGGATGTTGTCTTTGTGGATGAAGATGACAATGGTGAAGGAGCAGTTGACGAAGGCGGCCCAACAAGAGAGTACCTAAGGCTGTTGATGAGGGCTGTCCACCAGTCAAATATCTTTGAGGGACATGAGAAAGACCGACAGTTGTCTCTTGATACTCAAGGTAGGGAAGCCCAAATTCTTAGGACTGTCCTCATTCAACTGGCAGAATTCTAGAAGTGTATACACGGAAACCCATTTAAAAATGATTGATTTGTTTATTTTGTTTTGTTTTTTGTGTGTTGGGCAGGTTTCATCCTGTTTGTTGTCTGTATCGTTATTTTTATTTTAGTTATTTTGCCTTAAAATTTGTTAACTCTTGGTTAGGATTTTTCCATGATTCTTTTCTTTAATGTACTGAAACACCTTTTTGAAACATGTTTTGAAAGGTGCAATAAGTTTTGTAGTAGCACTAATATTAATCATAGCATTTTAAGGTATTAAATTAACAAGCATTACAGCAGAGCAAGATTTTTACTGTTATTTCTTTAATTTTAGCTTTGCAGACTAAACTTTACATGTGGGTGGCAAAAATGATTGCTGTGTGTGTGGTCCATGGAGGAGTCGGTCCACATTTCTTTTCCGAAAGGCTTTTCCATCAAATCTGTGGGATACCAACACGCCCGGCCACGGTGGATGAAGTTGGTGACCATACTTTCAGGGAACAATTAATAAAAGTAAGCAGGAGAAAGGTGTTATACATTGAATGTACAGTACTGTGACACAGCCCTATGTTCTTTTAACTTTCTATTTATGAATTGCTTCAAACGTGTTCAGGTTACCTGCGTCACTCGGCCTTCGGCCTCGTGGCTGCGGCCGAACCACAGCCATGAGGATATCCACGAACATTCTCATGAACACGAGTGCTATGTTGCTTAAACATCTAATTTATATAGGGAAGGTATCTTTACAAGCCAATTTTGGACTCCCTCACTGACTCACTATCTCTTTCTCTTTTTTTTTTTTTTTTTTCTTTTTTTTTCCCCCCTGTCTTTTTAGATACAGGAAGCAACAACGGTCCGAGAGGCGAACGGTGCAATTGCAGAGGCAGCAGATAGTCTCAGCATTATAGGTGCCTTAAGACATGTGTCCAGCCTGGAGGAGAAGGACTCCCTTGTCCAGTCAGCTGCAGACTTCTTTGTCAATGGAAGATTGGCGACTGCCCTGGACCAGTAAGTGCCTCACCTGTCTTATCTGTCCGAAAAATGAAACTGTCATTGGCCCAGGGTGATTCACACATTTTAACATGGTTTTTATAGGTTTGTTGAGGGGTTAAAAACCCTTGGTTTACTGGAGGAGCTGAGGAAGAATCCAGCAGTGTTCTACAACATGTTTGTCAGTGAGGAGATTCCACTACAGGCGAAGGACCTATGCACTTTATTTGACGTGGACTTCTCTGCGCAAGGCAGCAACAGGAGAGCACGAGAAAACATGACAATATGCTTTTGGCGTGACTGGTTAATTGATATTGAAGGTATACTATTTATTGTACAAGTTATAATAACATGGACTTCATAAGTACAATTATTAGTGGTCATTTTGTTGTCCTGGTTGGCAGGAAAATAAATGCTGATAATGCCATAGTTGAAGTGACATTGTGAAGTCTGGTTGTGTGAACATGGGTAGCTCCCTTAAACTTGTTCATATTGTTTTGTAATATTTTACCAAAAATGTACTTTACTGAGGCTTTTGTGGTTGATATTCACCACAAAGTCCTTGATGTCAGCATGCAACTTCCAAATTGCTCCAAAGTAACGCATACAAAAGGTTAGGGCTAGGCGACACGGGCTAAAAATAAAATCAACATGTGTTTTAAGGGGCCTGAATTACTGTTTCTCAGAATACTGTTTCTCAGACTACTATTTCTTATGTTACAGAAGGAGAATGCAGTCCAGTCACCCTAGAGAAGGTATTGGAGTTTACATCTGGAGCTTCAACAAGTGCCTCCACTGGGATTTCCACACCGTCCACAAATTCAGTTCCTTCATGAGGGCAACAGACTATTCCCAGAAGCCAATACTTGTATTCTTGTACTCCGCCTGCCGCTGCACTCTTCCTATGAAGCTTTCAAACAATACATGATGGAGGGAATTTTGCAAGCTCCAACCTTTGGTCTTGCATGATGTCACTGTGTGTAAAACTTGGAAATTCAGTTTTCACTTGAGCTATATTTGTGCTTAAGTTATTGAATAGAATGCTGTTGAAGAAAGTCACTGGTTCAGATGTTAATTATAGAATCTCATGCACTTAAAAAAAAAAAATTAGATTAGATTCAGTAAAAATTAGATTCAGTAATCCTGTTCATTTTGCATGAGTAACAGTTCACTTCAGTTGATTTGGCAGTTATTCAATATTGAGTTTTTCAGCTAACTCAAACTTGTGTAGTTTTTTTTTTTTGCTTTAAATTATTTTTAAGTTATAAATTTATGTTTTACTTGTTTTGAAAATGTATATTTTCTTTAGGTTTTATGAGACATATTGGGCTTATAGTTCATGGTTACTATGATGACACTGAGGTTGATCTAATGAATTCAGATATCCTTTATAAACCAACTGTAAGGAATTATTGGGCTTATAATTCAATGAGTTTGATGAAATCACACATTACAGCCAATATGTTTGGTTTATGTACATGTTGATGAATACACAGTGAATACAGAGAAGGCAAACTAAAGGTCTGGCTGGTTTGCTGGATGTCAATCTCAACAGCTTATCGTAGTAACCTGTCCCCATCACAACTCAGTCTCTGTTCTGATTAGTGGATTGATGTTAAGGTATTTTTGGCAGTTAAACCTCTTTCAACTGGTAATCTAAAATTCTCATTCAAGCCATTAAACATTCTGTTTTTCATACATTACCAGTTTATTCATCTTTTTTTTTTTATTCATCTTTTCATTCCCATTCAAAATAGTTAGATCCTTCTCCACTTTTCCAAACATTCATATTGAATTTTCTTTTTCATGCATTTTCAGATCTTGTCTATTGATTCATATTCCATTTAAACCTTAAGATGTTTCACGTTTTTCATACATTACGAGTTTTATTCAACATTTAAATCTCATTCATACTAATTGGATGCTTTTCCACTTTTTCTACGAATTATAACAATGGGAGTAGAAAGGAACAAAACGAATATTGTCAGCCAACAAGTACTACAAAAAAAAAAAAAAAAGACAATAAAACATAACACAGCACCAACAGTGTTGTTAGCTACTGCCAAATCTAGCACACCTGGCATTAGCGCCATCAGCTGCAGCTGCACTACCCATACCACCTTATTTTAACAGAAAATGTAACTTAAAGTTGTTGAAACTAAAAATGTCTTTCAGTCCTGGATAATATATGCAGCCAATAAACTTTTATCTCTGGGCTTGGAATTAGACTATACCTGAGTTTGCAAAATACTGATAATTGCAGTACAGCAAGCCTGATATTTTATCTTTAGATCAGAAAGGTGTTGGATTGCATTGTGTACAGATGTCTGTTGTTGCTGAGTGAGGATGAGTTGAGGTGGCTCTACATTAACAGCTGGGAACTCTTCCTCATCAAGTGTAGGCAGTGTTTGAATTCCATACTGCGCTAGGATGGCATCAATGTTTTGGTCACTGTAGGGATTTTCCCCAAACACATTGTTGACAGCTGTGCTGTCTGTTGCAATGTTTTTGAGCATGCCCTCTGTCCAGAGTTGAGTTGGTGTGCGATTATTTTCTGTTCGCAACGGATGGAGGTTCCAGGCCTGTCTAAACTGCTCCAGTCTTTTTTGAATCTCAGGAAGATAAACAATATGCAGTGAAAGTCTGTGGACATCATCATCTGGGTTTAGAACCTCTGAATCCTCTAAAGGAGTAGAACATAAGATAAGAAGTGCTGCAACACATGCAAAAATACATCACGCCAAAGGCGTTCAATTCTCTGATTGTGAACTGATTGTCCGGTTATGAAACCTCTGTGTTCAAGTCCTTGAACTAGATGCATGAATAAAGCCACAAGGATGTTTTCACCACCATGGTCAGATCTGACTCTTGATGGTAGGGCATAGAGGCATGTTGCTTTCAAAAAACTGAGAAAGGACTGTTGTGGCACGATTGTCTGTGCTGCAGTTGAGGTAAGTAATCAGACGGGAGTATCCATCAATTGCACCATGAATCACAAAACCCCATCTAGAAAGGTTGAAAAATCAAATATTACTTTGAAGATTATAATACTATTGACAGTAGTCTGGAAACAATATAGCTGTAAACTTTTTTTACTTGCTGAAGTTCTTTTCAAAATATTAAAAAAATTACAAGTCTGGTAATAATAACCTTATGAGACGCATGTTCCCATCAATGTGCCACAAGCTATTGGGGTAAGGTACATGATAAACACGTCTTGCAACTGTCTGGCTCCATCTCCTTGCAGCAGCAGTAGGATTGACCCGTGTCAACATCTCACGCACCCTGGACCGTGTAACAAGCACACCCTGTGCACGCAACAGGGCTCTTATCATCTGCAACAGATTTGTAAAAAAAGATCTAAATTGACATGATATTCACAAAACAATGGCACACAAATGTGAATTAAATACAGCCTAAAGATAAAGACCTCCAATTACCTCATTTCCAGAATTAGGATATTGGCTCTGAAGTTGCCTCACATGTTGTTCTAGTTCACCATCATCTATTGCGGACAGCATACTTCTAACAGGTATACCCAACAACTTTGACTTCTTGTACAGAAATGATGAGGAGCATCCCAGTATTTCAGCAGTTTTTGAAATTGTATGGCCTTGCTTCAGCAGAAATTCAATGTGTTCTCTGGTAACATCAATGGCTGGTCGGCCTCTTCTCCCTACAAAAAGAAAAAGTCAACTAAGTTTAAGTGTTTAAGCAGCATTGGACTGTTTATTTTTTGTAATTTTATAGTATATATCATCATACCAATTCTCATACATGCATTGAAATTGCATATTGTTAATGAATAGGCCAGTAGGCTACACTGGAAATGGAGAGACTTGTGGAATTGCAAAAATACAGTATTTATTGCTGTGACCAGTGGACATAACAGTGGTGTAAGACCAATACATTTAATGATTGCACAAATAAGCACGTTAATAAATATAAAGTCAGAATTATTGCTAATTAGTATAGCCATAAATGCGCAGCGCCGTTGTTTTATCCATTAAGCACAAATAAAAGACTGACAACGCCAAATGTTCAGTTTTCTGATAATATAATTCACATAAGTGTGGCAATATATTATATAACAATTATATTAATACTAATTATAAAAATAACAACAGAGTTGCTTAATGCAAGTAAATGGTGGTCTAATCATTTTATGGTTTCTATACTGTTTATGGCAGAAGAGCTCCTGCACGGAGCTTCATGAGATTGCGCTGCATTTTTTGTCGTTTTTTTTTTCTTCCTACAGCTCCCGCGGTGAACCCTTCTACTGTCTATGGGTGAGCCGAGAAAACCATAAGATGTTAAAACGGCCGGATTTCCCCTTTAACGTTAATGAATATGATAATACATGAATACAGTGATAAACAGACTCACCTGAACTAATGCGCCTGACAGAGAAACGTCTGTCTTCCCCAGCATGGAAATTTGCGTCTATTAGAGTTTTCAGTTGAGCCAAACTGCTTTTGAGTTCATTGTTTGTGTCTGGTGATAGCAAATGCTCAATTCTTCCGAGATTTCTTTCACAGTTTTCAATAGAACGACGTTCTCTCTCTCCACAAATCCCCTGTGTGAGGGCTCGTTGAATTTCATGCCATTTTCTAGTGTTTTTTTCGATTACAGCCAACGCCATGACTGCTTCTTTCTTCTTCTATTCATAGAAATAAGGAAATGATCCCCTTCCCAGGGAAGGGAAATTACGTATTTATAGATATCTAAAATAGAGCAACGTCATGCACAATAATTTGCACTAGTCATAATGACGTTTGAGATATCGTTAACTTTCATTCTGCCTAGGCAAAACTGAATTACAGATATCTGCAATTGTCATTTAAGATGTGTGACGAGTTGAATGTCGTTTTCAATGACGTCATTGCAGATATCTGTAATTCAGTTTTGCCTAGTCAAAACTGCATTACAGATATCTCTATCTGTCGTTTCGACTAGCCACAATTACGTTACAGATATCTCGAATGACAATTCCGACTATCCAAAATGTAATTACGACTAGTCAGAAAGACGTTGGTGATATCTACAACGTTAATTACGGATAGTCGAACTTAACTTTTAAATGTTAAAACGGCTTTCCATAGTTTTCACTAGTTAAAATGTTAATTCTTGATATCTGGAATTACATTTCTACTAGTAACAATGACAATTGTTGATATCAACATTTGAATTTCCACTAGTAAAAATGTTAATGCTTGATATCAACAATGATGTCATCACTCGCAGAAATATGTATTCTTGATATCAACATTTGAATTTCCACTAGTAAAAACTAGAATTCTTGATATCTGTAACTGTATTTTCACTAGTGAAATGTCACCATAGGCTGCCATTCAAATTCAACTGTTGATATCAAGAATTGAGTTCTTACTAGTTGAAATTCCAATTTCACATATCAGAAATACAATTCTTACTAGTAAAAATGCAAATTTTTGATATCAATAATTCATTTGTCACTAGTTGAAATGTCAGTTCTTGATATCAACAATTGAATTGCTACTAGTAACAATGTTCATTTTTGATATCAATAATTTGATTGTCACTAGTGACAATGTTAGTTTCTGATATCATGAATGTGATTGTTACTAGTAAGAAAGCCATTTTACATATCTGAAATTATGTTGATATCAGAAATGCATCTTCAGATATCAAAAATGAACATTTTTACTAGTAGCAATTCATTTGTTGATATCAAGAACTGACATTTCAACTAGTGACAACTGAATTCTTGATATCAAAAATTCGCATTTTTACTAGTAACAATGTAATTATTGATATCAACAAAGAGAGTTGATATCTGAAATTGCTCTTGCAACTAGTGAAAATTCAATTACTGATATCTAGAAACGCAATTTTTACAGGTAAAAATAGCTATGGTAATGAGCTAATGAATATTAATGAGATGTGGTTTTCGCATAATCCTCTGTAAGCCAAAGATGGAGGAAGAACATCCGTCCAGAGAAATGGCTCCTTTATTTTTTCATTTAGTTAATAAAACATAAAAATTATATTATGGCTTGATTTTTTTTTTTTTTTTTTTTTTTAATTGTTAAAAAAAGTAGTTTCATCCTGTTTGTTTTTATTGGCCACGGGGTCCTTCTGAGAATTAAGGGAAAAAATGAACAAGGCATTCATTTATCATTTATTTTACCATTGACATGAACATAAGAAAAATAACCTCATGTCGTTTTTCATGTTTATTTTTGTCTTCATTACACTGTCTAATGCATCAGTGGACTATTTTTTTATTGTTCCATCCATGACATTTACATATGGCTCTAATACAGAATGTGTCATCATTGTGCCCAAATTCGTGCCGGTGTTTCTCTTTGATTAAAGGCCTGTGCATTGTAAAACAGTGTAATGAAAAGTTATTGACTACTGAACATTTTTACTGTACATTTTGATGTATTATGTACACCGATACCTTCTCATATGGGATAGCCTAATAATGAGCCGAAATATTTGCACTCTCTGTCCAATGGATGCGTAAATATGGCATGATAGCTACACTGTAATGTGCTAATAACTTGTATTATTTTTATTTACAGTAATATGTTGTCCATTAACTTGAAGTATAGGGCCACATTGGACAAGATGAATGATAAAGTCTTTTTGAACCTCTTTCCTAGTCCCGTCGGCCATTTTAATGTCACATTAAATATAACACTGGATAACTCGTCTGATAGTCCAGTTGCATAATATATTTGAATGAAATATGCATCTGGAAGGTCTCTCAATTGTAGTGGGTTTGGAGTGGAAGAGACAATGATTTAATAAGAATGTAATCTTGCCCATCGGGTTGTCAGCCTGTTATTATTATTGTTGTTGTCGTTGTTATTGTCGTTTTACTTTAGAACTATAATGTTTACTTAAAACCTAACAACGGTAGTATCATAAAATAACTAATGAATGCTTTATTCGTAAACTTTTTTTTCTGTTTTGGTAAAGTGCCTCTACTGTTCCATTACAGAGCTTTTTCCTGCAAAACAATATGGAATAGAATGGAATCGTGTATGTTATGTTAAAAGAGATGAATAAAATGGTCTCTTTCTTTTAAATGTAGGCCTACAGCAATCATGTCTGGAAACTTGACAAATAATATTTTATTGGGGCATGTAAAAGTGAAAAAACAAAGAAAAAAATGATAGAGAAAAGATTAAGGTTAAAAGATTCCTTATCGTATGGCCCCCTCTAGTGGCCAACATTACAACATTATCACAGCCTTAATCTTCCAGGTGAAATGGCTGTTTTGAATTTGATTTTACACTCACCACCAGCATCATAAATTCATAAAACTCAGCATGTGTGGTCATTTATTGTTCTCCATGTTTACATATACATATATACATATGTTTACAGACATGTTTATAAACATGTCTCCATGTTTATAAGTTTGATATACATGTGTTGGTAATGGGCTGTTCGTGCTCATACAGTAATGAAATGACCAAATATTAATTGCGCATTCCCAGTGTCCGTAGCTGTATCCCTTCTTGACCTTACCCTAAAATCTGTGTTTTCTGAGTTAGAAAAAAAGTGCCTCAGAGAATTATTTTAAGCATGCAGTTAAGACAATTTGATGCATTCCACATAGGCCTACACAAAAAGTAATTGGCCTAAGATTCATTCTGTTTGCCCTATATAAAAATGTCATTATTTTATTTGCGATAACCCGGAAGTCTGTTCTCTTCTTGGACGAGTACAGTTTAAATCCGTGGGAACAGACTGCGAAATGTGAAAATAGCTCTAAGTGAAAATAGCAACAGAATCTATTTACACTAAGTGAAAATAGCACCATTTCTTATACGCTACTTACACTAAGTGAAAAAAGCTAAATATTCTATTTGCCCTATAAAAAAGTATTCTCTTTGCAATAAGTGCCCATAGTAGTTAGATGCTATATTTACAGGCTACTTATAAATGGTGTCAGATAATATTTGTACATTAGTGTTGTTGTACATTAAACGGTGCAATAATAACAGACAGGGACATGCAGAGAGTTCCTCAGGGGCAGGGGCTCAAATGTAATGTGATTTATGTGAAGCAAAACTGAATTTTTTAGCATCATTACTCCAGTCTTCAGTGTCACATGGTCCTTCAGAAATCATTCTAATATGATGATTTATTATCAATGTTACAAACAGTTGTGCTGCTTAATATTTTTTTATAACCTGTGATACTTTTTTTCCAAGATTCTTTGATGAATAAAATGTTAGAAAAGAACAGCATAAATTATAGGAATAAATTATATTTAAAAGTATATTAAAATAGAAAACCATCACTGTAAATTGTAATCATCTTTCACTATATTGCTGTTTTTGATCAAATAAATGCAGGAGGAGTTTATTAAGAGACTTTTTTCATAATGCTGCATAATTATCAAAAATGGTAACATAATAAAGTCCTTTCTTTTCATGTCACCATTTCACCAGCCTACACTAATAGGCCTGTAGGTGGCACTTGGGCTTCATTAACGATGATAGTTTCATAAAAGAGTAAACGGTGTATCAATATACATAAATACACTAAATGAATTGAGCGGTATACTTCCATTATTGCGAATTTTGGTGCTGCATGGTGCAGTGCGTTGTAGTTAGTTTACATCCACTTTGTCAACGATGCAGTCTGACTTATAAAATGCACAAAACCGCAGAAATAGGAAGTCTTTTTAATTTCTTAAGTTCGTAAGTTCGACACTTTTCGAATATCTTATTTTATATCTTCATTTTTATTGAAGATAAATGCCTTTCCAATCTGATGGATGGGAAAAGGAAGTAGAGCGAGTTCGGCAAAAGGCGGATTCGAACCTCTGTCAATTTGCGTCAAAACTATTTTTAACGCGCCTTACCTACACTTCGACAAGCCGTTTTGACTTTTATTCATTCCCAGGATATCAATTGTTGATATCAAGAACTTAATTGTTGATATCAGGAATTACATTTCCACTAGTAAAAACTTCATTCTTACTAGTAAGAATGAAGTTGTTACTAGTAAGAATGAAGTTTTTACTAGTAAGAATGAAGTTGTTACTAGTAAGAATGTGGTTTTTACTAGTAAGAATTGTATTTCTGATATGTGAAATTGGAATTTCAACTAGTAAGAACTCAATTCTTGATATCAACAATTGAATTTGAATGGCAGCCTATGGTGACATTTCACTAGTGAAAATACAATTACAGATATCAAGAATTCTAGTTTTTACTAGTGGAAATTCAAATGTTGATATCAAGAATACATATTTCTGCGAGTAATGACATCATTGTTGATATCAAGCATTAACATTTTTACTAGTGGAAATTCAAATGTTGATATCAACAATTGTCATTGTTATTAGTAGAAATGTAATTCCAGATATCAAGAATTAACATTTTAACTAGTGAAAACTTAATTGTTGATATCAAAATTTCATATCCTGGGAATGATTAAAAGTCAAAACGGCTTGCCTATTGCCTTTCCCAGGATATAAATTGCTGATATCAAGAATTCTAGTTTTTACTAGTGGAAAAAAATTCTTGATATCAAAAATAAGCATTTTAACTAGTGAAAATTGAATTGTCAAAAATCAAAAATTAACCTTGTTACTAGTGGAAATGTAATTCTTGATATCAAAAATTGCCATTGTTACTAGTGGAAATGTAATTCCTGATATCAAGAATTAGCATTTTAACTAGTGAAAACTGAATTGTTGATATCAAGAATTCATATCCTGAGATAAAAGTCAAAACGGCTTGCCATAATGAGTTAGTTCTTGTAAGCATTGCATTATAAGGCATATTCTATGCATTGTAATGCAAAGCTCACGTTGTTATCTTTTCAATAAACAAATGTAAAACAACTGTATGCAAAGCAAAGCAACGCGACAGCATATATGTTATCGTGTTGTCTTTTTCAGTGCAAAGTGAAAGTTAGATCTTTATGCAATTCTGTGTGTGTACTCCCTTCGGTAGCTTACATACGATAACTCCAATGCACAAGAGAATGAGTTGGTTCTTGTATGCACTGCAACGCAACAAGTGCATAGCTTACATATTCTTCATTGTGTGCAATTGCACAGCAACAGCGCATTCCACAGCGTTGCATCGGATTTGCAATGCAATGCAAAAGCACATATGTCATCTTAACGGAATGAGTTAGTTCTTGTATGCATTATAAAGAATCTTCTATGCATTGTAATTCAAAGGCTTATGGTATGTTAACTCTTCAATAACCACATGTATAAGTGAGTTGTATGCAAAGCAATGCCTTTAGCACATACCTTGTGTTTTGTCTTTTTAGCGCACAGAGGGTGAAGTTCTATGCAATTCTATGTGTTATCTCTTCAACAACATATGTTAACTCCTCAACGCACAACGGAATGAGTTAGTTCTTGTATGCACTGCAACGCAACAAGTGAACTGTGCGCAACAGCACTTTTACACAACAAAATGAATTAGATCTTCTATGCATTGCAATGCAAAAACAACCCTTTTACATCTGAATGAGTTAGTTCTTGTATACAATGCAAGCGCAACAACTGCATAGTTCATGTTATTCTTCAATTTGCTCAACGTTGGATCGTATGTGCAATGCAATGCAACAGTACGTATTTTACCGTATCAGAATCAGTCAGTTCTTGTATGCATTGCATTCTAATGCATATTCTATGTATTGCAATGCAAAGGATCATATTATGTTCTTCTGTTGTTGGCTTCATATTATGTTGGAACGTATGTGCAAGTGCAACAGCACATATGTTATCTTAACGGAATGAATTATTGAATGCATTGCATTTTAATTCATATTCTTTGCACTGTACTGCAAAGCTCACGTTATTATCTCTTTTATAAACAAATGTATAAGTTGTATGCAAAGCAACGCGACAGCATATATGTTATTGTGTTGTCTTTTCAGCGCACAGCGGTTTGAGTTAGTTCTTGAATGCACTGTAAACGCTGGAGCAATGAAAAGCAATAACACATACGGAATACGGAAAAACATACGTTTTTGTAAGCATTGCATTATAATGCATTTTCAATGAAAAAGGCTCATGTTATCTCTTCAATACACAAATGAAAAAAAAAAGTTAGTTGTTGAATAGCACGTGTCATGTTTTGTCGTTTCAGTGCACAGAGTAATAAGTAAGAACTTTATGCAATACTTGTTATCTCTTCAACAGCACATATGTATACTCTTCAATGCACAACGGAATGAGTTAGTTCTTGTATGCAATGCAACGCAACAAGTGCATAGCTTATATGCATATATTATTATTATGCATATTATATGCATAGAATATTATATTCTTCATTGCACAACGATAGGTTTTGTGCGCAATGCACTGCAACAGCACATATGTTAATCTCTTCATTGCACAGCAAAATGAGCTAGATCTTCTATGCTTTGTAATGCAAAATTCTCGTTACATCTTAAAACGACGATATACAACGGAAGTTAATTGTTTTATGCAATGCCATGAAACACCCATATTACGTGTTATTTTTCAATGGACAACGGAATGAGCAAAACGAAAGTGCATAGATTATGTTATTCTTCAATTGCACAACGTTGGAGCGTTATGTGCAATGAAATGGAATAGCACATATGTTATCTTAACGGAATGAATTAGTTTTTGTATGCATTGCATTGTAATGCAATGACAATTGCATTGTAATGCAAATGGCGCATGTTATGTTATCTCCGTCTCTTCTACACAAATGTACAAGTTAGTTGTATGCAAAGCAAAGCTATAGCACATATATATTGTCTTTTCAGTGCACGGTGCACCCTTCAACAACACATATGTTTAACTCTTCAGTGCACAACGGAATTAGCACTTGCATTCATTGAAAAGCAACAAGTGCATAGCTTATGTTTGATTTTTCAATTGCACAACGATAGGTTCTATTTTATCTCTTCATTCCACACAAATTGAGTTTTCTATGCATTATAATGCTAAAAGCTCATATGTTACAAATTGACATCTTCCATATTACAACGGAAGAATTTACATTGTTCATTGCAACGCATATGCAATAAAACAGAATGTCTCGTGTATCATTCTTCAATGCAAAAACCAATACAAGTCAGGTTATGTAGGCATTGCAATGCTAAAACATATATGATAGCTCTTAAATGCACAACAACCTTAGTTCTTTGCATTCAGTGAAATGAAAAAATGTATAATATCATGGAAATGGAAAATGGTCCTTATTGGAAAATCGAATGCTTTGTACGCATTGCAAGTCGAAATCAAATGTGTTACGAGTTAGTACACCCCCAGGCTGTGAAGTGTGTCAACTTGGAGAGTAGCCTTTAAAAGGGAACAGGGTTAACAGTGAAGTAACCCGGGGCGTACATGTGTCTGAGCCAAGATTCCTCGATCATGAACTTTTTACTCATTGACGCATTGACTCATTCTGATGCTACGTCAGCCATACAAAAGTCCAGCACATCTGACATATGTTAGTCGATGAGTCTTCAAATAAGAATGTACTATCCATAATCAAAGGCTCCCTCTGAAGTTAAATCAGCCAAAAAGCATAAGCAAAAGGTTATTCATAAATTGTCCATATTTGACGAGCTTAAACTTTTTTCTGTCCTAAGAGCCCTTGAACCTTCTAGACATACTCATTGACTCCTTGAGATGTTACATCAGCCATTCAGTAGTCCATATTTGACCTTCTGAACACTTTTCTGGTCCAAGAGTACTCGTTCATTACCTTTCAAAACACTTGACTCTTTCTGACGTTACATCAGCCATAGATAAGTCTTCATTTGACCTACTGACCTTATTTCTGGCAAAAGAGCCCTCGATGGTGAACTTTCTGTACATACTCATTGACTACTTCTGATGTTATATCAGCCATTCAGATGTTCCATATTTGACCTAATGCACATATTTGTGGCAGAAGAGTATTCAAGCTTGAACTTTTTTATACATACTTAATGAATAATTCTGGTGTTATTTAGACCAAATGTCTGCCAAATTAGTCCTTGATCATGAACTT
This sequence comes from Megalobrama amblycephala, assembly GCF_018812025.1. Lineage (NCBI taxonomy): Eukaryota > Metazoa > Chordata > Actinopteri > Cypriniformes > Xenocyprididae > Megalobrama > Megalobrama amblycephala. The sequence goes on along the minus strand of NC_063048.1, from coordinate 38,709,248 downwards.
TCTATTTCTGCCCATTGACTTCTAATGATACATCAGCCATAGAGTAGTGCATATTTGACCTGATGGGCATATATCTGGCCAAAGTGTATTCGAACTTGAACTTATTTTATACGTACATAATGCCCAAAAATTAGACCTACCGAAAATATTTCTGACAAATTAGTCCTTGATCATGAACTTTCTTATTACACTCTCATTGTCTCTATCTGATGTTACATCGGCCATACGGAAGTCCTTTTTTGACCTTATGGACATATTTCTGGCCTAAGAGTCGTTGATCTTGAACTTTCTATTTCTACCCATTGACAATCAGAAGTCCATATTTGATTAACGTAAGAAAAAATTTTGGCCTAAGATTCCTCACACATGAACTTTCTTTATATACTCATTGACTCTTTCTGATGTTACATCAGCCATTCAGTAGTCCATATTTGACCTTCTGAACACTTTTCTGGTCCAAGAGTACTCGTTCATTACCTTTCAAAACACTTCCATTGACTCTTTCTGATGTTACATCAGCCATAGATAAATCTTCATCATTCGACGTTTTGATCTGATCATATTTCTGGCCAAAGAGCCCTCGATCATGAACTTTCTGGACATACTCATTTGATTTATTCTAAGGTTACATCAGCCGTACAGAAGTCCAGTTTTGACCTAATGGACATATTTCTGGCCTAAGATCATGAACTTTCTATTTCTACCCATTGACTCTTTCTGATGATACGTCCACCATACAGTAGTGCGTATTAGACCTAATGGACATATATCTAGCCAAAGTGTGCTCGATTTTGAACTTTTTTATACATAACTCAATGCCCAATGCTCAAGGCCTACTGAAAAATATTTCTGACAAAGTAGTTCCTTCATCATGAACTTTCTATAACACACTCATTGACTCTTTGTGATGTAACATCAGCCATAGATAAGTCTTCATTTGACCTACTGACCTTATTTCTGGCAAAAGAGCCCTCGATGGTGAACTTTCTGTACATACTCATTGACTACTTCTGATGTTATATCAGCCATTCAGAAGTTCCATATTTGACCTAATGCACATATTTGTGGCAGAAGAGTATTCAAGCTTTAACTTTTTTATACATACTTAATGAATAATTCTGGTGTTATATAGACCAAATGTCTGCCAAATTAGTCCTTGATCATGAACTTTCTATTTCTGCCCATTGACTTCTAATGATACATCAGCCATACAGTAGCGCATATTTGACCTGATGGCCATATATCTGGCCAAAGTGTATTCGAACTTGAACTTATTTTATAAGTACAAAATTAGCCCATAAAAATAGACCTACTGAAAATATTTCTGACAAATTAGTCCTTGATCATGAACTTTCTATTACACTCTCATTGTCTCTATCTGATGTTACATCGGCCATACAGAAGTCCTTTTTTGACCTTATGGACATATTTCTGGCCTAAGAGTCGTTGATCTTGAACTTTCTATTTCTACCCATTGACTCCTTCTAAATGATACACCAGCCATACAGTAGTGCGTATTGGACCTAATGGACATGTATCTAGCCAAAGTATGCTTGATTTTGAACTTTTTTATACATACTCAATGCCCATTTTAGACCTACAGAAACTTATTTCTGACAAATTAGCCCTTCATCATGAACTTTCTATAACACTCTCATTGACTCTTTCTGATGTTACATCAGCCATATGTCTGGCCCAGTCTTCATTTGACCTACTGACCTTATTTCTGACAAAAGAGCCCTCGATCATGAACTTTCTGTACATACTCATTGACTCCTTTCTGATGTTATATCAGCCATTCAGAAGTTCCATATTTGACCTAATGGACAAATATCTGGCCCAAGAGTCGTCGATCTTGAATTTTCTATTTCTGCTCATTGAGAAGGATGAGATATGTCAGCCATAAAGTAGTGCATATTTTACCTAATGGACATATTTCTGGCCAAAGAGTGCTCGATCTTGAACTTATTAGACAGACTCATTGACTCCTTCTGATGTTACATCAGCCATTCAGAAGTCCGTATTTGATCTTCTGAACACGTTTCCGGCCGTACTCGTTCATGAACTTTCAAAATACTTTAATTGACTCTTTCTGATGTTACATCAGATAGTAGTCCATATTTGACCTACTAAACATATTTCAGGCTCAAGAGTCATCAATCATGAACTTTCTATACATATTCATTGACTCTTTCTGATGATACATCAGCCATAGACAAGTCTTTATTTGATTTACTGATCATATTTCTTGCAAAAGAGCCCTCGACCATGAACTTTCTGTACATTCTCATTGATTCCTTCCGATGTTACATCAGCCATTCAGAAGTCCATATTTGACCTAACGGAACATATTTCAAAGTCATCGATCTTGAGCTTTGTATTTCTGTTCATTGACTCCTACCCTGACAACAACATAGTGATGGCACAGATCCGGCCCACATCTGGTCCGTGTATAAACCACATGTTCCAGATGAGGGCCGGATTTGTGCCGGACTATGTTGCTGTCTTGGTCTGATGATACGTCAGCCATGCAGTAAGGCATATTTTACGATCATGAACTTTCTATACATACTCATTGACTCCTTCTGATGTTATTGTCAGCCATTCCGGAGTCCATATTTGATCTAACGGTCATATATCTGGCCCAAGAGTCATCGATCATGAACTTTATATTTCTACCCATTGACTCCTTCTGATGATACGTCAGTCATACAGTTGTGCATATTGGACATATATTGGCCAAAGTGTACTGGATCTTCAACTTTTTTTATATATAATGATGACTAATTCTTATGTTACTTCAACCACACAGAAGCCCAAATTAGACCTAATGAACACATTTTTGACAGAATAGTCCCAGATCATGAACTTTCTAACATTCTCATTGAGTCCATCTGAAGTTACATCAGCCATAAAGTAGTCCATATTTGATTAACTTAATTTTTTTTCTGGCCTAAGAGTCAGAAAACATGAACATGAACTTTCTATATATACTCTTTGACTCCTTCTGATGTTACATCAGCCATAAAGTATATATTTGACCTTTTGAACACGTTTCTGGCCAAAGAGTACTCGTTCATGAACTTTCAAAATACTTTCATTGACTCTTTCTGATGTTACATCAGCCATAGATAAGTCTTTATTTGACTTACTAATCATATTTCAGGCCCAAGAGTCATCAATCATGAAGTTTCTATACATTCTCATTGACTCTTTCTGATGATACATCAGCCATTCAGTAGTCCATATTGGACCTTCTGAACATATTTCTGGCACAAGAATAGTCATTCATGAACTTTCAAAACACTTTCATGGACTCTTTCTGATGTAACATCAGCCATAGATAAGTCTTTATTTGACTTACTAATCATATTTCTTGCAAAAGAGCCCTCGACCATGAACCTTTCTGTACATTCTCATTGATTCCTTCTGATGTTACATCAGCCATAAAGAAGTCCATATTTGACCTAACGGAACATATTTCTGGCCTAAAAGTCATCGATCTTGAACTTTGTATTTCTGTTCATTGACTCCTACCCTGACAACAACATAGTGATGGCACAGATCCGGCCCACATCTGGTCCGTGTATAAACCACATGTTCCAGATGAGGGCCGGATTTGGGCCAGACTATGTTGCTGTCTGGGTCTGATGATACGTCAGCCATACAGTAAGGCATATTTTACCTACTGAACATACTCTATAGGCCCAAGACTCGTCGATCATGAACTTTCTATACGTACTAATTGACTTCTTCTGATGTTATTGTCAGCCATTCCGAAGTCCATATTTGATCTAACGGACATAAATGTGGCCAAAGAGTCATCGATCATGAACTTTATATTTCTACCCATTGACTCCTTCTGATGATACGTCAGCCATACAGTAGTGCATATTTGATCAGCCATAAAGTAGTCCATATTTGACCTTCTGAACACGTTTCTGGCCCAAGAGTACTCGTTCATGAACTTTCAAAGCAAACTCATTGACTCTTTTTGATGTTACATCAGACAGAGAGCAGTCTATATTTGACCCACTAAATATATTTCAGGCCCAAGAGTCATCGATCATGAACTTTCAATACATACCGAATGTTCAAATATTAACGTACAATATATAATCATAGACTCCTTCTGATGTTAAATCAGCCATACAGAAGTCCATATTTGACCTACTGAACATATTTCTGGCAAATTTATCCACGATCTTAAACTTTCTATATTTGTTGACTCCTTCTGATGTTTTTCAGACATACAGTAGCCTATATTTGACCTAACGCAATTATTCCTGGCCCGAGTTCTCGATCACGAACATGGCCTACTGAAAATATTTCAAAGGGTCCTTGAACTTGAACTTTCTATACATATTCATTGCCTACTTCTGCTGTTACATCAGTCAGATAGTAGTCCATATTTGATCTAATAAACATGTTTCTGCCAAAACAAATCAACAGTACTCATTCAAAAACATTTTTAAAACAAACTAATTCACTCTTTCTGATGTTACGTCAGCCATACAGAAGTCCATATTTGATCAAGTGAACGTATTTCACTTTCGATACATCCTCATTGACTATGTTACATCAGTCAGACAGTAGTCCACATTCGACTTTTTTGAACATACTTGTACTAAAGGGTACTCGATCTTGAACTTTTTTATACATACTTACCACTTCTGGTGTAACATCAGCTAAACTGCAGTCCATATTTTACATAATGCAATTATTGCAGGCCTAAGGGTCCTTCATCATGAACTTTCTATACATATTCATTGACTTCTGATGATACGGCAGCCAGACATTAGCCCATATTTGACCTACTGAACAGATGTCTGGCAAAAAAAAAAAAAAAAATCCCCCCCCAAAAAAACATCAGCCAGACAATAATCCATAGTTGACCTACTTACATTTTTTTCTGGCCCAAGAGTCCTCAATCATGAATATTCTATACATACTCATTGCCTCATTCTGATGTTACATTAGCCATGAAGAATTCCATATTTGACTAACTGAACATATTTCTGGCAAAAGAATCTTCGATCATGAACTTTTTTTTACATACTCTTTGAGTCCTTTAGTCCAGAAGAAGTCAATGAATATGTATAGAATGTTCAAGTTCGAGAGACCCTTTTGCCAGAAATATGTTGAGTAGGTATGGAATTCTGTATGGCTGATTTAACATCAGAAAGAGCCTATGATTATGTATAGGTCATTCATATTTGAAGACTCATCGACTAACGATATGTTCAATAGGTCAACTACTGTATGGCTGACGTATCATCAGGAGTCAATGAGGACAAAAACAATGTTCCATATCGACGACTCTTGGGCCAGAAACATGTCCATTAGATCAAATATGGACTTCTGAATGGCTGATGTAAAACATCAGAAGGAAACAATGACAATGTACAGAAAGTTCAAGATCAATGTGGACTTCAAATGTGGACTTCCTGATGTAACATCAAAAAGAGTCAATGAGTTTGTTTTGAAAGGTCATGATCAAGGACTCTTGGGGCAAAAATGTGTTCAGAAAGGGTCAATGTGATGATGGAGTCAATGAGTAAGAGAAAGTTCATGATTGAGGACTAATTTCCCAGACAGTAACATGATGTGGCCCAGATCCGGCCCATATCTGGTACATGTGGATTACACGCAGACCAGATGTGGGCCGGATCTGGGCCGATACTATACATACTGGGTTGTCTTTCAGGGTTGTCAGAAATATGTTCATTCGATCTAATATGCTACTTCTGTATGGCTGAAGAAACATCAGAATTAGTCATTCTTTGGCCAGAGTATTCTTTGGCCAGATATATGTCCATTAGGTCAAATATGCACTACTGTATGCCTGACGTATCATCAGAAGGAGTCAATGGGTAGAAATAGAAAGTTCATGTTCAACGATCCTTAGGCCAGAAATATGTCCATTAGGTCAAATATGGACTGATGAAACATCAGTAGTCAATGAATATACATAGAATGTTCAAGTTTGAGGACCCTTTAGCTAGAAATATGTTCAGATATGGACTTCTGTATGGCTGATTTAACTTCAGAAGGAGCCTATAATCATAGGATAGTACATTCCTATTTGAAGACTCATCGACTAATAATATGTTCATTAGGTCAAATATGGACTACTGAATGGCTGACATATCATGAGAAAGAGTCAATGATTACTTATTGTACATTCATATTTGAAGACTTATCGATTAACAATATGTTCAATAGGTTAAATAAGGAATACCGTATGGCTGATGTATCGTGAGGAGGAGACAATTAGTAGAAATAGAAAGTTCAAGATTGACGACATTTGGGCCAGAAATATGTCCATTAGTTCAAATATGGACTTCTGTATGGAGTATGTAAAAAAGTTCATGATCGAAGACTCTTGGGCAAGAAATATGTTCAGTAGGCCAAATGTTGACTAAATGGCTGACGAAATGTATAAAAAAGTCAAAGATAGAGTATTCTTTGGCCAGACATGATATATGTCCATTAGGTCAACTATGGACTACTTATATGGATGACATATCATCAGGAGTGATTGATTAGAAATAGAAAGTTCATGATCAACGACTCTTGGGCCAGATATGTCTATTAGGTCAAATATGGATTTCTGTATGGCTGATGTAACATCAGAAGGAACAACATACCTTCCCCGACAGCAACATAGTGTCGGCCCAGATCTGGCCCACATCTGGTCCGCGTGTAATCCATGTGTACCAGATGTGGGCCCGATTTGGGCCAGACTATGTTGTTGTCTGGGTTATGTTATAGAAAGTTCATGATCAAGGACTCTTTGGCCAGAAAAAAGATCGACTTTGGACTACTTTATGGCTGAAGTAACATCGGCGTTTGTCATTAAGTATAGAAAAGTTCAAGATCGAATACTCTTTGGCCAAACATATGTCCATCACATCCAATATGGACTTCTGAATGGCCGATGTAACATCAGATGGAATCAATGGGAATGTACAGAAAGTTCATAATAAAAGTCTCTTTGCCAGAAATATGTTCATTTGGTTTAATTTGGACTTTTGTATGGTTGAAGAAAACATCAGGAGGAGTCATTAAGTTTGTCTGAAAAAGTTCCAGATGGAGTACTCTTTGGCCATATAAATATGGCCATTAGGTCAAATACGCACTGTTTTATGGCTGATCGATCATCAGAAGGAGCCAATGACAAGAAGGGGACAAATATGGACTTCTGTTTGTCTGAAGTAACATCAGAAGGTGACGTATCATCAAGCGGATGCAATAAGTAAGTGTAAAAAAGATCAAGACTGAGTACTCTTTGGCTAGAAATATGTCCATTAAGTCAAATATGGACTAATGTATGGCTGATGTATCAACAGAAGGTGTCAATGAGTAAATATAGAAAGTTCAAAATTGAGGACTCTTGGGCCAGAAAAAACTTTAAGTTTGTCAAATATGGACTTCTGTATGGCTGATTTAACATCAAGAAGGGGCCTAAGATTATGTATAGTACATTCATATTTGAAGACTCATTGACTAACAATATGTTCAATAGGTTGAATGTGGACTTCTGAATGGCTGATGTAACATCAGATGGAGTCAATAAGTATGAAAAAACATTAATGATCGAGGACTCTTGGGCAAAAAAATATGTTCAATGGGTCAAGTATTGACTACTGTATGGCTGACGTATCATCAGACAGTCAATAGGTATGTATAAAAAAGCTCAATATTGAGTATTCTTTGTCCTGAAATACATCCATTAGGTCAAATATAGACTTCTGTATGGCTTACGTAACATCAGATGGAGTCAATGAATATGTTATAGAAAGTTCATGATCGATGAACTATGGGCCTGAAATATGTTCAGTAGGTCAAATATGGACCTCTACGGCTGAGTTAACTTCAGAAGTTATCTTATGATTATGGATAGTTTATTTCATATTTGAAGATTCATCGACTAACAAATATGTTCAATAGATCAAATATGAATTTCTGTATGGCTGACATATCATCAGAAGGAGTCAATGAGTATGTTATAGAAAGTTCATGATCGAGGACTAATTTTTCAAAAATGTTTTCATTAGGTCTAATTTGGACTTCTGTATTGCTGATGTAACATCGGATAGAGTCATTATGTATAAATAATTTCAAGACTGAGCACTCTTTGGCCATAAATATGTCAGTTACATCAAACATGCACTACTGTATGGCTGATGTATCATCAGAAGGAATCAATGAACAGAAATAGAAAGTTCAACATCGATGACTCTTGGGCCAGATATATGTCTATTACATCTAATATGGACTTCTCTTTGACTAATATGACATCAGAAAGAGTCAATGAGTTTGTTTTGAAAGTTCATGAGCGAGGACTCTTGGGCCAGAAAAAACTTTAAGTTCGTCAAATATGAGTATGGTTGACGTATAATCAGAAGGAGTCAATGAACAAAAATATAAAGTTCAAGATCGATGACTCTTGGGCCAAATATGTGTCCTTTAGGTCAACTATGGTCTTCTGAATGGCTGTTGTAACATCAGAAGGAATCAATGAGAATGTACAGAAAGTCCATGTTGGAGGACTCTTTTGCCAGAAATATGATCAGTAGGTCAAATTTGGTCTTCTTCTATGGCTGATGTAACATCAAAAATAGTCAATGAGTTTTTTTGGAAAGTTCATGAATGAACCTGACTGTTTGGCCAGAAATGTGTTCAGAAAGTCAAATATGGACTACCGAATGGCTGATGTAACAATAGGAGTCAATGACTATGTATAGAAAGTTAATGATCACGGACTCTTGGGCCAGAAGAAATTTTAAGTTCTTGGACTACTTTATGGCTGATAGAAAAGTCTGAAAAAGTTCAAGAACGAGTACTCTTTGGCCCGAAATATGTCTATTAGGTCAAATACGCACTGCTCTATGGCTGACCTATCATCAGAAGGAGTCAATGATAAGACATAGAACGTTTATTATTGACGACTATTGGGCCAGAAATTTTAATGTCTGTCTGAAAAGTAACATCAGAATGTATCAGTGAGGAATGTACATGATCAATGGCTCTTTTGCCCGAAATCTGATCAGAAGGTCAAATACGCACTGTTTTATGGCTGATCTATCATCAGAAGGAGCCAATGATAAGAAGGGGACAAATATGGACTTCTGTTTGTCTGAAGTAACATCAGAAGGTATCAATGAGAACGTACATGATCAGTGGCTCTTTTGCCCGAAATCTGATCAGAAGGATCAGAAGAAGTCAATGAGTATGTATAAAAAGTTCATGATCGAAGACTCTTGGACCAGAAATATGTTCAGTAGGTCAAATTTTGATTTCTGTATGGCTGACATATCATCAAGCGGATGCAATAAGTAAGTGTAAAAAAGATCAAGACTGAGTACTCTTTGGCTAGAAATATGTCCATTAAGTCAAATATGGACTAATGTATGGCTGATGTATCAACAGAAGGTGTCAATGAGTAAATATAGAAAGTTCAAAATTGAGGACTCTTGGGCCAGAAAAAACTTTAAGTTTGTCAAATATGGACTTCTGTATGGCTGATTTAACATCAAGAAGGGGCCTAAGATTATGTATAGTACATTCATATTTGAAGACTCATTGACTAACAATATGTTCAATAGGTTGAATGTGGACTTCTGAATGGCTGATGTAACATCAGATGGAGTCAATAAGTATGAAAAAACATTAATGATCGAGGACTCTTGGGCAAAAAAATATGTTCAATGGGTCAAGTATTGACTACTGTATGGCTGACGTATCATCAGACAGTCAATAGGTATGTATAAAAAAGCTCAATATTGAGTATTCTTTGTCCTGAAATACATCCATTAGGTCAAATATAGACTTCTGTATGGCTTACGTAACATCAGATGGAGTCAATGAATATGTTATAGAAAGTTCATGATCGATGAACTATGGGCCTGAAATATGTTCAGTAGGTCAAATATGGACCTCTACGGCTGAGTTAACTTCAGAAGTTATCTTATGATTATGGATAGTTTATTTCATATTTGAAGATTCATCGACTAACAAATATGTTCAATAGATCAAATATGAAGTTCTGTATGGCTGACATATCATCAGAAGGAGTCAATGAGTATGTTATAGAAAGTTCATGATCGAGGACTAATTTTTCAAAAATGTTTTCATTAGGTCTAATTTGGACTTCTGTATTGCTGATGTAACATCGGATAGAGTCATTATGTATAAATAATTTCAAGACTGAGCACTCTTTGGCCATAAATATGTCAGTTACATCAAACATGCACTACTGTATGGCTGATGTATCATCAGAAGGAATCAATGAACAGAAATAGAAAGTTCAACATCGATGACTCTTGGGCCAGATATATGTCTATTACATCTAATATGGACTTCTCTTTGACTAATATGACATCAGAAAGAGTCAATGAGTTTGTTTTGAAAGTTCATGAGCGAGGACTCTTGGGCCAGAAAAAACTTTAAGTTCGTCAAATATGGACTACTGTATGGCTGATGTAACATCAGAAGTAGTCAATGGCTATGTATGAAAAGTTCATGATCGAGGACTCTTTGATCGAAATATGTCAGTAGGTCAAATATGGACTACTGTATGGCTGACGTATTATCAGAAGGACTGAATGAACAGAAATTGAAAGTTGGGCCAGATATATGTCCATTACGTCAAATATGGACTTCTGAATGGCTGATGTAATATCAGAAAGATACAATGAGAATGTACAGAAAGTTCATGATGTAGAGCTCTTTTGCCAGTAATATGATCAGTAGGTCAAATGTGGCCTTCTCTATTGCTGATGTAACATCAAAAAGGGTCAATGAGTTTGTTTTGAATGTTCATGAATGAGTACTCGGACCAGAAACGTGTTCAGAAGGGCAAATGTGGACTACGGCTGATGTAACATCAGATGGAGTTAATTAGGATGTTATAGAAAGTTCATGATCGAGGACTAATTCGTCAAAAATATTTTTATTAGGTCTAATTTGGGCTTCTTTATGGTAGAATTAACATCAGAATTAGTCATTATGTATAAAAAAAAGTTAAAGATCGAGTACACTTTGGCCATATATATGTCCATTAGGCCAAATATGCACTACTGTATTGCTGACGTATCATCAGAAGGAGTCAATTGGGTAGAAATAGAAAGTTCATGTTCAACGATCCTTAGGCCAGAAATATGTCCATTAGGTCAAATATGGACTTCTGAATGGCTGATGTAACCTTAGAAGGAGTAAATGAGTATGTATAGAAATTTCATGATCGATGATTCTTGGACCTGAAATATGTTCAGTAGGTCAAATATGCACTACTGTATGGTTGACGTATAATCAGAAGGAGTCAATGAACAAAAATATAAAGTTCAAGATCGATGACTCTTGGGCCAAATATGTGTCCTTTAGGTCAAATATGGTCTTCTGAATGGCTGTTGTAACATCAGAAGGAATCAATGAGAATGTACAGAAAGTCCATGTTGGAGGACTATGAAATATGATCAGTAGGTCAAATTTGGTCTTCTTCTATGGCTGATGTAACATCAAAAATAGTCAATGAGTTTTTTGGAAAGTTCATGAATGAACCTGACTGTTTGGCCAGAAATGTGTTCAGAAAGTCAAATATGGATTACCGAATGGCTGATGTAACAATAGGAGTCAATGACTATGTATAGAAAGTTAATGATCAAGGACTCTTGGGCCAGAAGAAATTTTAAGTTCTTGGACTACTTTATGGCTGATAGAAAAGTCTGAAAAAGTTCAAGAACGAGTACTCTTTGGCCCGAAATATGTCTATTAGGTCAAATACGCACTGGCTGACCTATCATCAGAAGGAGTCAATCATAAGACATAGAAAGTTTATTATTGACGACTATTGGGCCAGAAATGTTATTGTCTGTCTGAAAAGTAACATCAGAATGTATCAATGAGGAATGTACATGATCAATGGCTCTTTTGCCCGAAATCTGATCAGAAGGTCAAATACGCACTGCTTTATGGCTGATCTATCATCAGAAGGAGCCAATGATAAGAAGGGGACTAATATGGACTTCTGTTTGTCTGAAGTAACATCAGAAGGTATCAATGAGAATGTACATGATCAATGGCTCTTTTGCCCGAAATCTGATTAGAAGGTCAAATGTGGACTTCTTTATGGCTGATGTAACATCAGAAGGTCAATGAGTATGTATAAAAAGTTCATGATCGAAGACTCTTGGACCAGAAATATGTTCAGTAGGTCAAATTTTGATTTCTGTATGGTTGACATATCATCAAGCGGATTCAATAAGTAAGTGTAAAAAAGATCAAGACTTGAGTATACTTTGGCTAAAAATATGTCCATTAAGTCAAATATGGCTGAAGTATCATCAGAAGGTGTCAAGGAGTATATATAGAACGTTCAAAATGGAGGACTCTTGGGCCAGAATAACCTTTAAGTTGGTCAAATATGGACTTCTGTATGGTCGATTTAACATCAGAAGGGGCCTAAGATTATGTATAGTACATTCATATATTTGAAGACTCATTGACTAACAATGTGGACTTCGGTATGGCTGATGTAACATCAGATGGAGTCAATGGAGGTCAATGTATAAAACGTTCATGATTTAGGATTCTTCGGCCAAAAATATGTTTAATGAGTCAAGTATTGACTACTATACGGCTCACATATCAGATGACAGAGTCAATAAGTATGTAAAAAAAAAGTTCAAGATTGAGTATTCTTTGGCAAGAATATGTCCATAAGGTAAAATATGGACTACTGTATGGCTGATGTATATCATCAGAAGGAACAAAAGAGAAGATATAGAAAGATCAAGATTGGTGACTCTCGGGCCAGATCCATTAGGTCAAATCTGGACTTCTGTATGGCCAATGTAACATTAGAACAAGTCATTAAGTAATGTATAAAAAGGTGCAGGATCAAGCACTCTTTGGCCAGAAATGTCTCCATTAGGTCAAATATGCACTATTGTATGGCTGACGTTTCATTAGAAGGAGTCAATAATATGCATTATAATGCATTATAGAATATGCATTATAATGCAATGCATACAAGAACTAACTCATTTCGTTAAGATAACATATGTGCTTTTGCATTGCATTTGCACATAAGTTCCAACGTTGTGCAATTGAAGAATAACATAAGCTATGCACTTGTTTCGTTGCAAGTACTAACTCTGTGTACTGAAGAACAGTGTTGGTCACATTGCTTTAAAAAAGTAATTAGTTATAGTTACTTCTCACAAATAGTAACGGAGTTAGTAACTGAGTTACATCATTATAAAAGTAACTAATTACCAGGGAAAATAACTATTGCGTTACTTAAAAAAAATAAAATAAAAATATGCCAAATAAATTGAATGCCCCCAATATTACATATAAGTCTAAGAATAAATTATTCTTGATGCGACTCCTGACTCATGATCCGCTCTTGCTCACGACATGAAATTTCTCTGTACTGTGTTGGTAGCCATTAAAGAAAACGTAGTTTCATATTTATGTTTAAATAGTCCTATGTTATGTTTTAAATCCATTTATTCGATTATGAAAAGTTAGTGAACAGCATGAGTAAGATGCATCATAAGATATCACAAATATATCGGGAGACATGGAGTGGGTCAGATAAGATTTTTACCACTTCATTAAGTTTTGCTTTGTAGAAAGCCTTTCTTTAAAGTGAATTTCGTTTTGTAAAAATTGTATCTTAATTTTAATCAATGTTTCATCTACCAATTGCTTTGATTTAATATATAACAAGCAAATATAGCAGACAATAAAATCATGACATGGAGGCGCGGGCGCGATCACTGGCGCGTGAACTGGAGCGCGTCTTAAATGAACCGAAACTCAGAGGCTGCTTGCCTCGCAGACATGAGAAATATATCTATAGAATGTTTGAAATATCTACTTTAACGAAAATGAAGTTATTAAAAACGAAAAGAAAGAGGCTACTCTGATTATGTAGCCTAATCCGAATGAAATGTGCGTCATCTCTCTAGGCGCGTCCATATGAGCAGATGATCAGCAACGTGAATCAGCAATGTCAACTTCATCTTTGCAGCCGACACTGATTCAGAAAACATTACTTTATTAATAAACAATTAAAATGTCTCCTTACTGTTTTTGTCACACTCATAATCATTACTTTTGCCGGTTCTTTATGGCAATTATGCGTGCCATTGAGTGCTATATAGCCTATGTAAACGCTCCTTATTATGGTTTATTCTCTCCAGTATTTAAGAAATTAAATTAATATAAATGTGATTAGTCAACTAATAGCTTAAATGAACAACTACTAGTCGACTAGAAAAAAAACTCATTTCACATATTTTCGATCAAGCATCAAAAAGGGTATTCTGGTTTGAGCTCGCGCTTCGCGCGCATGCTCTGACAGACACACACACAGCGCATCGTACATTATTATCAGTTTAAAATTATATTTGTGTGTGACTTACCGCAGCACACACCAGAGAAAAAAACTTTGCAGGTCCTATGGCTGAGAGAGAGCCTACTCGGATGAAAACCGCTTCAGTGAGCTCAATTATAGTAACGCGGCATTTTTTTGGTCAGTAACGGTAACGGCGTTGTAACTTGAGAAAAAGTAATTCGTTTGATTACTCGTTACTGAAAAACGTAAAGGCGTTAGTAACGCCGTTTATTTATAACGCCGTTATTCCCATCACTGCTGAAGAGTTAACTATGTGTTGCTGAAGATATAACATCACAGAAGATCTAACTCATTTAATTGTGCAATGAAGAGATAACATGTGCATTGACCTAACACATGACCTAACGTTGTGCAACGTAGAATAACATATACGCTATGATCTGTGCACTTAAAAGACAACCCGTAACATATGTCCTCTCGCATTGCTTTGCATACAACTAACTAATGTATACAGTTGTGTATTGCAGAGATAACTTAATATGATTATTTGCATTACAATGCACGGAATATGCATTAGAATGAAACGCATACAAGAACTGACTTTTTACGTTAACCATGTACTGTTGTACATAGTTGTTATTCTTCACTGCACAACGATAAATCCTGTGAGCAATGCACTGCTGAAGTTGTTTCTTCATTGCGCAACCCAACGAGTTCGTTCTTGTATGCATTGTAATGCATAAAGCAATTAAGCTCATATTTTAAATGTTATCTTTTCAACGTACAAACTATTAAGTTAGTTGTTTTATCATAGAATATGCATTAAAATGCAATGCCTGCAAGAACTAACTCATTCCGTTAAGATATAACATATGTGCTGATGCATTGCATTTGCACATACGCTCCAACGTTGTGCAACTGAAGAATGACATAATCTGTGCATTGTCCAACGTTGTGCAATTGAAGAATAATATAAGTTATGCACTTGTTGCGTTACAGCGCATTCTCAAGAACTAACTCAATCCGCCGTGCATTGAAAAGTTAACGTGTGTCCTGTAAGGATACAACACGTATAGACGTGTACATTGACATAATTTGGTTATGCAATGAAGAATAACATATAAGCTATGCACTTATGGCTTTGCAGTGCATACAAGAACGAACTCATTCCGTTGTGCATTGAAGAGTTCACGTATGTGCTGTTGAAGAGATAACACAGATAATTGCATAGAAGATCGAACTTAATCCTCTGTGCGCTGAAAAGACAATACATAACGTATGTGCATTGCTTTGCATCCAACTCACTTATACATGTGTTTATTGAAGAGGTAGCATATCATGAGCCTTTGCATTACACTGCATAGAAGATTCTTTATAATACAATGCATACAAAAACTAACTCATTGCGTTAAGATTACATATGTGCTGTTGCATTGCATTGCAAATCCGATGCAACGTTGTGGAATGAAGAGATAATATAGTGGAGTTGCTATGCATATCGTTGTGCAATGAATAACATATGCACTTGTTGCGTGGCAGTGCTTACAAGAACCAACTCATTCCATTGTGCACTGAAGTTATCGTATGTGCTGTTGAAGGGATCACACACAGAACTGCATAAGATCTAACTTATTCTTATAAAAGACAACACAATATATGCTGTCGCGTTGCTTTGCATACAACTCACTTATACGTGTGTTTATTGAAGAGGTAGCATATCATGAGCCTTTGCATTACACTGCATAGAAGATTCTTTATAATACAGGTCTGTGGCAACAGCACGCATACAAA
Organism: Megalobrama amblycephala; assembly: GCF_018812025.1. NCBI lineage: Eukaryota > Metazoa > Chordata > Actinopteri > Cypriniformes > Xenocyprididae > Megalobrama > Megalobrama amblycephala. Next base: position 38,693,086 of record NC_063048.1, on the reverse strand, counting down.
AACTAACTCATTGCGTTAAGATAACATATGTGCTGATGCCTTGCATTTGCATATACGCTCCAACGTTGTGCAACTGAAGAATAACATAATCTGTGCACTTTCGTTTCGTTGCATTGTATGCATGAACTAACTCATTCCTTTGTCCATTGAAAAATAACACATGTAATATATGGGTTTCATTGCATGCATAAAACAACATATAAGCTATGCACTTGTTGCGTTGCAATTCATCGCATTCCAACGCAACAAGTGCACAGCTCATTCTAACTCATTCCGTTGTGCATTGAAGAGTATACATATATGCTGTTGAAGCGATAACAAGTATTGCATACAGTTCTAACTTATTCATCTGTGCATTTAAACGACATTGCTTAGCACACAACAACTTTTTAACTTTTTTTCATTTGTGTAGTAGAGATAATATAACATGAGCCTTTTTCATTGGTGCATTATAATGCAATGCATACAAGTAACTGATTCCGTTAAGATACGTGTCCTGTAATACAACATATGTACATTGACATAATTTGGTTATGCAATGAAGAATAACATATAAGCTATGCACTTATGGCTTTGCAGTGCATACAAGAACGAACTCATTCCGTTGTGCATTGAAGAGTTCGCGTATGTGCTGTTTGAAGAGATAACACATAGAACTGCATAGAAGATCTAACTGATCCCTCTTTATGCATTACAGTGCAAAGAAGGTCTAGCTCATTGTGCAATGAAGAGATTACAATATGTGCTGTTTTCAGTGCTTTGCTCGCAGGACCTATCATCGTGCAATGAAGAATAACAGATAAAGCATATCATTGCATAGAAGATCGAACTTAATCCTCTGTGCGCTGAAAAGACAATACATAACATATGTGCACTGCTTTGCATACAACTCACTTATACGTGTGTTTATTGAAGAGGTAGCATATCATGAGCCTTTGCATTACACTGCATAGAAGATTCTTTATAATACAATGCATACAAAAACTAACTCATTGCGTTAAGATAACATATGTGCTGATGCCTTGCATTTGCACATACGCTCCAACGTTGTGCAACTGAAGAATAACATAATATGTGCACTTTCGTTTCGTTGCATTGTATGCATGAACTAACTCATTCCTTTGTCCATTGAAAAATAACACATGTAATATATGGGTTTGATTGCATGCATAAAACAACATATAAGATATATGCACTTGTTGCGTTGCAATTCATCGCATTGCAACGCAACAAGTGCATAGCTCATTCTAACTCATTCCGTTGTGCATTGAAGAGTATACATATATGCTGTTAAAGCGATAACAAGTATTGCATACAGTTCTAACTTATTCATCTGTGCATTTAAACGACATTGCTTAGCACACAACAACTTTTTAACTTTTTTCATTTCTGCAGTAGAGGTAATATAACATGAGCCTTTTTCATTGGTGCATTATAATGCAATGCATACAAGTAACTGATTCCGTTAAGATGCGTGTCCTGTAATACAACATATGTACATTGACATAATTTGGTTATGCAATGAAGAATAACATATAAGCTATGCACTTATGGCTTTGCAGTGCATACGAGAACGAACTCATTCCGTTGTGCATTGAAGAGTTCACGTATGTGCTGTTTGAAGAGATAACACATAGAACTGCATAGAAGATCTAACTGATCCCTCTTTATGCATTACAGTGCAAAGAAGGTCTAACTCATTGTGCAATGAAGAGATTACAATATGTGCTGTTTTCAGTGCATTGCGCGCAGGACCTATCATCGTGCAATGAAGAATAACAGATAAAGCATATCATTGCATAGAAGATCGAACTTAATCCTCTGTGCGCTGAAAAGACAATACATAACGTATGTGCACTGCTTTGCATACAACTCACTTATACATGTGTTTATTGAAGAGGTAGCATATCATGAGCCTTTGCATTACACTGCATAGAAGATTCTTTATAATACACTGCATACAAAAACTAACTCATTCCGTTAAGATTACTTATGTGCTGTTGCGTTGCATTGCAAATCCGAAGCAACGTTGTGGAATGAAGAGATAATATAGTGGGGTTGCTGTGCAATTGCACACAGGACCTATCGTTGTGCAATGAATAACATATGCACTTGTTGCGTGGCAGTGCTTACAAGAACCAACTCATTCCATTGTGCACTGAAGTTATCGTATGTGCTGTTGAAGGGATCACACACAGAACTGCATAAGATCTAACTTATTCTTCTGTGCACTGAAAAGACAACACAATAACATATATGCTGTCGCGTTGCTTTGCATAATATGCATTATAATGCATTATAGAATATGCATTATAATGCAATGCATACAAGAACTAACTCGTTTCGTTAAGATAACATATATGCTGTTGCATTGCATTTGCACATAGGTTCCAACGTTGTGCAATTGAAGAATAACATAAGCTATGCACTTGTTTCGTTACCTATGTGTTGCTGAAGATATAACACATAGAGTTGCACACAGAAGATCTAACTCATTGTGCAATGAAGAGATAACATGTGCATTGACCTTACACATGGCCTAACGTTGCACAACGTAGAATAACATATAAGCTATTCTCTGTGCACTTAAAAGACAACCCGTAACATATTGCGTCTCGCATTGCTTTGCATACAACTAACTAATCTATACATCTGTGCATTGCAGAGATAACTTAATATGATTATTTGCATTACAACGCACGGAATATGCATTAGAATTAAATGCATACAAAAATGTCCATGGGTTTCATTGCATGCATAAAACAACATATAAGCTATGCACTTGTTGCGTTGCATTGCATACAAGAACTAACTCATTCCGTTGTGCATTGAAGAGTATACATATGTGCTGTTGAAGAGATAACAAGTATTGCATAAAGTTCTTACCTATTCCTCTGTGCACTGAAACGACACATGTGCTATTCATTGCTTGGCACACAACAACTAACTTTTTTCATTTGTGTATTGAAGAGATAACATGAGCCTTTTTCATTGAAAATGCATTATAATGCAATGCTTACAAAAACTAATTAATTCCGTATGTGCTATTGCATTTCATTGCACATACGCTCCAGCGTTTACAGTGCATTCAAGAACTAACTCAAACCGCTGTGCACTGAAAAGACAACACAATACCATATATGCTGTCGCGTTGCTTTGCATACAACTTATACATTTGTTTATTGAAGAGATAATAACGTGAGCTTTGCATTACAGTGCAAAGAATATGAATTAAAATGCAATGCATTCAATAATTCATTCCGTTAAGATAACACATACGTTCCAACATAATATGAAGCCAACAACAGAAGAACATAATATGATCCTTTGCATTGCAATGCATAGAATATGCATTAGAACTGACTGATTCTGATACGGTAAAACACGTACTGTTGCATTGCATTGCACATACGATCCAACGTTGAGCAAATTGAAGAATAACATGCACTATGCAGTTGTTGCGTTGCATTACATACAAGAACTAACTCATTCAGATGTAAAAGGGGTTGTTTTTGCATTGCAATGCATAGAAAGATCTAATTCATTTTGTTGTGTAAAAGTGCTGTTGCGCACAGTTCACTTGTTGCGTTGCAGTGCATACAAGAACTAACTCATTCCGTTGTGCGTTGAGGAGTTAACATATGTGTTGTTGAAGAGATAACACATAGAATTGCACAGAACTTCACCCTCTGTGCACTAAAAAGACAAAACATAAGGTCTGTGCTAACTAACGCATTGCTTTGCATACAACTCACTTATACATGTGGTTATTGAAGAGTTAACATATCATAAGCCTTTGAATTACAATGCATAGAAGATTCTTTATAATGCATACAAGAACTAACTCATTCCGTTAAGATGACATATGTGCTTTTGCATTGCATTGCAAATCCCATGCAACGCTGTGGAATGCGCTGTTGCTGTGCAATTGCACACAGGACCTATCGTTGTGCAATGAAGAATAATATGTAAGCTATGCACTTGTTGCGTTGCAGTGCATACAAGAACCAACTTGTGCATTGGAGTTATCGTATGTGCTACTGAAGGGATCACACACCCAGAATTGCATAAAGATCTAACTTTCACTTTGCACTGAAAAAGACAACACGATAACATATATGCTGTCGCGTTGCTTTGCTTTGCATACAGTTGTTTTACATTTGTTTATTGAAAAGATAACAACGTGAGATTTGCATTACAATGCATAGAATATGCATTATAATGCAATGCATACAAGAACTAACTCATTCCGTTTAGATAACATATCTGCTGTTGCATTTGCACATAGGTTCCAACGTTGAGCAATTGAAGAATAACATAAGCTATGAACTTGTTTCTTTGCAAGTACTAACTCATTCCGCTGTGCATTTGAGGAGTTAACATATGTGCTGCTGAAGAGATTGATCATTGAGTTGCACAGAAGATCTAACTCATTTAATTGTCCATTGAAGAGATAACGTGCTGTTGTAGTGCACTGACATAACATAGCGTTGCGTAGAATGACATATAAGCTATGCTCTGTGCACCGAAAAGACAACCCGTAAACATATGTCCTCTTGCATTGCTCTGCATACAACTAACTAATCAATATATTTGTGTATTGCAGAGATATGATTTTTGCATTACAATGCACATAATATGCATTAGATTGAAATGCATACAAGAACTGACTTATTACGTTAACCACATGTTCTCTGTTGTACGTAGTTGTTATTCTTCACTGCACAACGATAAATCCTGTGAGCAATGTTTCTTCATTGCTCATCCAAATGAGTTAGTTCTTGTATGCATTGTAATGCATAAAGCAATTAAGCTCATATTTTACATGTTATTTTTTCAACATACAACCTATTAAGTTAGTTGTGTTATCATAGAATATGCAATGCAATGCATACAGTAATGCAATGCATACAAGACTAACTCATTCCGTTAAGATAACATATGTGCCGTTGCATTGCATTTGCACATACGTTCCAACGTTGTGCAATTGAAGAATAACATGACCTATGCACTTGTTGCGTTGCATTGTATACATGAACTAACTCATTCCTTTGTCCATTGAAAAATAACACATGTAATATATGGGTTTCATTGCATGCATAAAACAACATATAAGCTATGCACTTTGTTGCGTTGCAGTTTATCGCATTGCAACGCAACAAGTGCATAGCTCATTCTAACTCATTCCGTTGTGCATTGAAGAGTATATGCTGTTGAAGAGATAACAAGTATTGCATACAGTTCTAACTTATTCCTCTGTGCATTTAAACGACAAAAACGACATTGCTTAGCACACAACAACTTTTTAACTTTTTTCATTTGTGTAGTAGAGGTAACGTAACATGAGCCTTTTTCATTGGTGCATTATAATGCAATGCATACAAGTAACTGATTCCGTTAAGATACGTGTCCTGTAATACAACGTGTACATTGACATAATTTGGTTATGCAATGAAGAATAACATATAAGCTATGCACTTATATGACTTTGCAGTGCATACAAGAACGAACTCATTCCGTTGTGCATTGAAGAGTTCACGTATGTGCTGTTGAAGAGACAACACATAGAACTGCATAGAAGATCTAACTGATCCCTCTTTACAGTGCAATGAAGGTCTAACTCATTGTGCAATGAAGAGATTACAATATGTGCTGTTTGCAGTGCATTGCGCGCAGGACCTATCGTCGTGCAATGAAGAATAACAGATAAAGCATATCAATTGCATAGAAGACCGAACTTAATCCTCTGTGCGCTGAAAAGACAATACATAACGTATGTGCATTGCTTTGCATACAAGTCACTTATACATGTGTTCATTCGAGGTAGCATATCACGAGCCTTTGCATTACACTGCATGGAAGATTCTTTATAATACAAATGCATACAAAAACTAACTCATTCCGTTAAGATTACATATGTGCTGTTGCATTGCATTGCAAATCCGAAGCAACGTTGTGGGGTAATAATATAGATAATATAGTGGGGTTGCTGTGCAATTGCACACAGGACCTATCGTTGTGCAATGAATAACATATGCACTTGTTGCGTGGCAGTGCTTACAAAAACCAACTCATTCCATTGTGCACTGAAGTTATCGTATGTGCTGTTGAAGGGATCACACACAGAACTGAAGATCTAACGTATTCTTCTCTGATGAAAAGACACACAATAACATATATGCTGTCGCGTTGCTTTGCATACAATTAACTTAACATTTGATTATTTGCATAAGATCTAACGTATTCTTCTCTGAACTAACTCACTGATAACAATGTGCTGATGCCTTGCAGCACATACGCTCCAACGTTGTGCACTGAAGAATAAATATCTGTGCACTTTCGTTTCGTTGCATTGTATATGAACTAACTCATTCCTTTGTCCATTGAAAAATAACACATGTAATATATGGGTTTCATTGCATGCATAAAACAATTAACTTGCACTTTGTTGCGTTGCTGTTTATCGCATTGCAACGCAACAAGTGATAGCTATTTACTCATCCCGTTGTGCATTGAAGAGTATATAATGCTGTTGAAGAGATAACGCATTGCATACAGTTCTAACTTATTCCCTCTGTGCATTAAACGACAAAAACAATTGCTTGCACACAACAACTTTTTAACTTTTTTATTTGGATATAACGTAACATGAGCCTTTTTATTGGTAATACAATGCATACAAGTAATATTCCGTTAAGAACGTGTCCTGTAATACAACATATGTATTGACATAATTTGGTTATCAATGAAGAATAACATATGCTATGCACTTTATGGCTTTGCAGATACAAGAACGAATATTCCGTTGTGCATTGAAGAGTTCACGATGTGCTGTTGAAGAGATAACCTAGAACTGCATAGAAGATTAACTGATCCCTCTTTACAGTGCAATGAAGGTCTACTCATTGTGCAATGAAGAGCTTACAATGTGCGTTTGCAGTGCATTGCGCGCAGGACCTATCGTCGTGCTGAAGAATAACAATAACATATAATCTAGAAGACGTGCATACAACTCACTTTCATGTGTTTATTGAAGAGGTAGCATATCATGAGCCTTTGCATTACATGCATAGAAGATTCTCTATATACATGCATACAAAAACTAACTCATTCCGTGAAGATTATATATTGCTGTTGCATTGCATTGCAAATCCGAAGCAACGTTGTGGAATGAAGAGATAATAAGTGGGGTTGCTGTGCAATAACACATGTGTAATGGGGTATTGCATGCATGCAAAAAACATATAAGCTTTGTATATATGCATTATAATGCAATGCATACAAGAACTAACTCGTTTCGTTAAGATAACATATATGCTGTTGCATTGCATTTGCACATAGGTTCCAACGTTGTGCAATTGAAGAATAACATAAGCTACTTGTTTCTTTGCAAGCACTTGTTGCACTGAAGCGTTAACTATGTGTTGCTGAAGATATAACACATAGAGTTGCACAGAAGATCTAACTCTTTTAATTGTGCAATGAAGAGATAACATGTGCTGTTGTAGTGCATTGACCTAACACAGGTCCTAACGTTTGTGCAACGTAGAATAACATATAAGCTATGCTCTGTGCACTTAAAAGCAACCCGTAACATATGTCCTCTCGCATACATATGCATTGCATACAACTAACTAATCTATACATTTGTGTATTGCAGAGATAACTTAATATGATTATTTGCATTACAGTGCACGGAATATGCATTCGAATGAAATGCATACAAGAACTGACCTTTTACGTTAACCATGTACTGTTGTACATAGTTGTTATAGCTGAAGTTGTTTCTTCATTGCGCAACCTAACGAGTTCGTTCTTGTATGCATTGTAATGCATAAAGCAATTAAGCTCATATTTTACATGTTATCTTTTCATCGTACAAACTATTAAGTTAGTTGTTTTATCATAGAATATGCATTAAAATGCAATGCCTGCAAGATCTAACTCGTTCCGTTAAGATAACATATGTGCTGATGCATTGCATTTGCACATACGCTCCAACGTTGTGCAACTGAAGAATGACATAATCTGTTTCATCGCATTGCAACGCAACAAGTGCATAGCTCATTCTAAACTCATTCCGTTGTGCATATGTGCTGTTGAAGAGATAACACATAGAACTGCATAGAAGATCTAACTGATCCCTCTTTATGCATTACAGTGCAAAGAAGGTCTAACTCATTGTAGAATGAAGAGATTACAATATGTGCTGTTTGCAGTGCATTGCGCGCAGGACCTATCATCGTGCAATGAAGAATAACAGATAAAGCGTTGCACTGGACATGCGATTCAGCCTAGTACAATTGAAGAATAACGTATAAGCCGTGCTCTTTGTTGTTTTTTTGCAGTGCATACAAGAACTAACTCATTCCGCTGTGCTTTGGATGCAGCAGTACGTGTTGTTGTTACCTCTTCAATACACAAACGAATTAGTTGTGTGAAAATCAACGTAATGCACAACGGAATGAGCTAGTTCATGTATACAATGCAACGCAACAAGTGCATAGGTCATGTTATTCTTCAATTGCACAACGTTGGAACGTATGTGCAAATGCAATGCAACGGCACATATGTTATCTTAACGGAATGAGTTAGTCTTGTATGCATTGCATTACTGTATGCATTGCATTGCATATTCTATGATAACACAACTAACTTAATAGGTTGTATGTTGAAAAAATAACATGTAAAATATGAGCTTAATTGCTTTATGCATTACAATGCATACAAGAACTAACTCATTTGGATGAGCAATGAAGAAACATTGCTCACAGGATTTATCGTTGTGCAGTGAAGAATAACAACTACGTACAACAGAGAACATGTGGTTAACGTAATAAGTCAGTTCTTGTATGCATTTCAATCTAATGCATATTATGTGCATTGTAATGCAAAAATCATATCTCTGCAATACACAAATATATTGATTAGTTAGTTGTATGCAGAGCAATGCAAGAGGACATATGTTTACGGGTTGTCTTTTCGGTGCACAGAGCATAGCTTATATGTCATTCTACGCAACGCTATGTTATGTCAGTGCACTACAACAGCACGTTATCTCTTCAATGGACAATTAAATGAGTTAGATCTTCTGTGCAACTCAATGATCAATCTCTTCAGCAGCACATATGTTAACTCCTCAAATGCACAGCGGAATGAGTTAGTACTTGCAAAGAAACAAGTTCATAGCTTATGGTATTCTTCAATTGCTCAACGTTGGAACCTATGTGCAAATGCAACAGCAGATATGTTATCTAAACGGAATGAGTTAGTTCTTGTATGCATTGCATTATAATGCATATTCTATGCATTGTAATGCAAATCTCACGTTGTTATCTTTTCAATAAACAAATGTAAAACAACTGTATGCAAAGCAAAGCAACGCGACAGCATATATGTTATCGTGTTGTCTTTTTCAGTGCAAAGTGAAAGTTAGATCTTTATGCAATTCTGGGTGTGTGATCCCTTCAGTAGCACATACGATAACTCCAATGCACAAGTTGGTTCTTGTATGCACTGCAACGCAACAAGTGCATAGCTTACATATTATTCTTCATTGCACAACGATAGGTCCTGTGTGCAATTGCACAGCAACAGCGCATTCCACAGCGTTGCATGGGATTTGCAATGCAATGCAAAAGCACATATGTCATCTTAACGGAATGAGTTAGTTCTTGTATGCATTATAAAGAATCTTCTATGCATTGTAATTCAAAGGCTTATGATATGTTAACTCTTCAATAACCACATGTATAAGTGAGTTGTATGCAAAGCAATGCGTTAGTTAGCACAGACCTTATGTTTTGTCTTTTTAGTGCACAGAGGGTGAAGTTCTGTGCAATTCTATGTGTTATCTCTTCAACAACACATGTTAACTCCTCAACGCACAACGGAATGAGTTAGTTCTTGTATGCACTGCAACGCAACAAGTGAACTGTGCGCAACAGCACTTTTACACAACAAAATGAATTAGATCTTTCTATGCATTGCAATGCAAAAACAACCCCTTTTACATCTGAATGAGTTAGTTCTTGTATGTAATGCAACGCAACAACTGCATAGTGCATGTTATTCTTCAATTTGCTCAACGTTGGATCGTATGTGCAATGCAATGCAACAGTACGTGTTTTACCGTATCAGAATCAGTCAGTTCTAATGCATATTCTATGCATTGCAATGCAAAGGATCATATTATGTTCTTCTGTTGTTGGCTTCATATTATGTTGGAACGTATGTGTTATCTTAACGGAATGAATTATTGAATGCATTGCATTTTAATTCATATTCTTTGCACTGTAATGCAAAGCTCACGTTATTATCTCTTCAATAAACAAATGTATAAGTTGTATGCAAAGCAACGCGACAGCATATATGTTATTGTGTTGTCTTTTCAGTGCACAGCGGTTTGAGTTAGTTCTTGAATGCACTGTAAACGCTGGAGCGTATGTGCAATGAAATGCAATAGCACATACGGAATTAATTAGTTTTTGTAAGCATTGCATTATAATGCATTTTCAATGAAAAAGGCTCATGTTATCTCTTCAATACACAAATGAAAAAAGTTAGTTGTTGTGTGCCAAGCAATGAATAGCACATGTGTCGTTTCAGTGCACAGAGGAATAGGTAAGAACTTTATGCAATACTTGTTATCTCTTCAACAGCACATATGTATACTCTTCAATGCACAACGGAATGAGTTAGTTCTTGTATGCAATGCAACGCAACAAGTGCATAGCTTATACAGTATGTTATTCTTCATTGCACAACGATAGGTTTTGTGCGCAATGCACTGCAACAGCACATATGTTAATCTCTTCATTGCACAGCAAAATGAGCTAGATCTTCTATGCTTTGTAATGCAAAATTCTCGTTACATCTTATAACGACGATATACAATGGAAGTTAGTTGTTTTATGCAATGCCATGAAACACCCATATTACGTGTTATTTTTCAATGGACAACGGAACGAGCAAAACGAAAGTGCATAGATTATGTTATTCTTCAGTTGCACAACGTTGGAGCGTATGTGCAATGAAATGGAATAGCACATGTGTTATCTTAATGGAAAGAATTAGTTTTTGTATGCATTGCATTGTAATGCAATGACAACTGCATTGTAATGCAAAGGCGCATGTTATGTTATCTCCGTCTCTTCTACACAAATGTACAAGTTAGTTGTATGCAAAGCAAAGATATAGCACAGATATATTGTCTTTTCGGTGCACAGTGCACCCTTCAATTAACACATATGTTTAACTCTTCAGTGCACAACGGAATTAGCACTTGCATTCATTGAAAAGCAACAAGTGCATAAGCTTATGTTTGATTTTTCACATATTTATGTTTGACATATTTGAACATATTGTTAGTCGATGAGTCTTCAAATATGAATGCACTATCCATAATCAAAGGCTCCCTCTGAAGTTAAATCAGCCAAAAAGCATAAGCAAAAGGTTATTCATAAATTGTCCATATTTGACGAGCTTAAAGTTTTTTCTGTCCTAAGAGCCCTTGAACATGAACCTTCTAGACATACTCATTGACTCCTTGGGATGTTACATCAGCCATTCAGTAGTCCATATTTGACCTTCTGAACACTTTTCTGGTCCAAGAGTACTCGTTCATTACCTTTCAAAACACTTGACTCTTTCTGATGTTACATCAGCCCTAGATAAGTCTTCATTTGACCTTCTGATCATATTTCTGGCCAAAGAGCCCTCGATCACGAACTTTCTGGACATACTCATTGATTTCTCCTAAGGTTACATCAGCCGTACAGAAGTCCAATTTTGACCTAAGGGACATATTTCTGGCCTAAGAGTCGTTGATCTTGAACTTTCTATTTCTACCCATTGACTCCTTCTGATGATACGTCAGCCATACAGTAGTGCGTATTAGACCTAATGGACATATATCTAGCCAAAGTGTGCTCGATTTTGAACTTTTTTATACATACTCAATGCCTACTGAAAATATTTCTGACAAATTAGTCCTTCATCATGAACTTTCTATAACACACTCATTGACGCTTTCTGATGTTACATCAGCCATAGATAAGTCTTCATTTGACCTACTGACCTTATTTCTGGCAAAAGAGCCCTCGATGATGAACTACTTCTGATGTTATATCAGCCATTCAGAAGTTCCATATTTGACCTAATGGACATATTTGTGGCAAAAGAGTATTCAAGCTTGAACTTTTTTATACATACTTAATGAATAATTCTGGTGTTATTTAGACCGAATTAACAATTTTTCTGCCAAATTAGTCCTTGATCATGAACTTTCTATTTCTGCCCATTGACTTCTAATGATACATCAGCCATACAGTAGTGCATGTTTGACCTGATGGGCATATATCTGGCCAAAGTGTATTCGAACTTGAACTTATTTTATACGTACATAATGCACAAAAATTAGACCTACTGAAAATATTTCTGACAAATTAGTCCTTCATCATGAACTTTCTATAATACTCTCATTGACTCCATCTGATTTTACATCAGCCATAAAATGGTCCATATTTGCTTAAAGTTTTTTCTGTCCTAAGAGCCCTTGAACATGAACCTTCTAGACATACTCTTTGACTCCTTCAGATGTTACACCAGCCAATCAGAAGTCCATATTTGATTAACATAAGAAAACATTTTGGCCTAAGATTCCTCACACATGAACTTTCTTTATATACTCATTGACTCTTTCTGATGTTACATCAGCCATACAGTAGTGCGTATTAGACCTAATGGACATATATCTAGCCAAAGTATGCTCGATTTTGAACTTTTTTATACATAATGCCCATTGCAGACCTACAGAAATTATTTCGGACAAATTAGTCCTTCATCATGAACTTTCTATACATACTCATTGACTCCTTCTGATGTTATTGTCAGCCATTCCGAAGTCCATATTTGATCTAACGGACATATATCTGGCCCAAGAGTTATCGATCATGAACTTTATATTTCTACCCATTGACTCCTTCTGATGATACGTCAGTCATACAGTTGTGCATATTTGACCTAATGGACATATATTGGCCAAAGTGTACTGGATCTTCAACTTTTTTTATACATAATGATGACTAATTCTTATGTTACTTCAACCACACAGAAGCCCAAATTAGACCTAAAGAACACATTTTTGACAGAATAGTCCCAGATCATGAACTTTCTAACATTCCCATTGAGTCCATCTGATGTTACATCAGCCGTAAAGTAGTCCATATTTGATTAACTTAATTTTTTTCTGGCCTAAGAGTCAGAAAACATGAACATGAACTTTCTATATATACTCTTTGACTCCTTCTGATGTTACATCAGCCATTCAGTAGTCCATATTTGACCTTCTGAACATATTTCTGGCCCAAAAGTACTCGTTCGTGAACTTTCAAAACACTTTTATTGACTCTTTCTGATGTTACATCAGCCATAGATAAGTCTTTATTTGACTTACTGATCATATTTCTGGCCAAAGAGCCCCCGATCATGAACTTTCTGGACATACTTATTGATTTCTCCTAAGGTTACATCAGCCGTACAGAAGTCCAATTTTGACCTAATGAACATATTTCTGGCCTAAGAGTCGTTGATCTTGAACTTTCTATTTCTACCCATTGACTCTTTCTGATGATACATCAGCCATAGATAAGTCTTTATTTGACTTACTAATCATATTTCAGGCCCAAGAGTCATCAGTCATGAAGTTCCTATACATACTCATTGACTCTTTCTGATGATACATCAGCCATTCGGTAGTCCATATTTGACCTTCTGAACATATTTCTGGCACAAGAATAGTCATTCATGAACTTTCAAAACACTTTTATTGACTCTTTCTGATGTCACATCAGCCATAGATAAGTCTTTATTTGATTTACTGATCATATTTCTGGCCAAAGAGCCCTCGATCATGAACTTTCTGGACATACTCATTGATTTCTCCTAAGGTTACATCAGCCGTACAGAAGTGCAATTTTGACCTAATGGACATATTTCTGGCCTAAAAGACATCGATCTTGAACTTTGTATTTCTGTTCATTGACTCCTACCCTGACAACAACATAGTGATGGCACAGATCCGGCCCACATCTGGTCTGTGTATAAACCACATGTTCCAGATGAGGGCCGGATTTGGGCCACACTATGTTGCTGTCTGGGTCTGATGATACGTCAGCATGTTGTAAGGCATATTTTACCTACTGAACATACTTTAGGCCCAAGACTCGTCGATCATGATCTTTCTATACATACTCATTGACTCCTTCTGATGTTATTGTCAGCCATTCCGAAGTCCATATTTGATCTAACGGACATATATATGGCCCAAGAGTCATCGATCATGAACTTTATATTTCTACCCATTGACTCCTTCTGATGACAAGTCAGCCATACAGTATTGCGTATTAGACCTAATGGACATATATCTAGCCAAAGTATGCTCGATTTTGAACTTTTTTATACATACTCAATGCCCATTTTAGACCTACAGAAATTATTTCTGACAAATTAGTCCTTCATCATGGACTTTCTATAACACTCTCATTGACTCTTTCTGATGTTACATCAGCCATATGTCTGGCCCAGTCTTCATTTGACCTACTGACCTTATTTCTGACAAAAGAGCCCTCGATCATGAACTTTCCGTACATACTCATTGACTGCTTCTGATGTTATATCAGCCATTCAGAAGTTCCATATTTGACCTAATGGACAAATATCTGGCCCAAGAGTCGTCGATCTTGAATTTTCTATTTCTACTCATTGAGAAGGATGAGATATGTCAGCCATAAAGTAGTGCATATTTTACTTAATGGACCTGTTTCTGGCCAAAGAGTGCTCGATCTTGAACTTATTAGACAGACTCATTGACTCCTTCTGATGTTACATCAGCCATTCAGAAGTTCGTATTTGATCTTCTGAACACGTTTCTGGCCCAAGAGTACTCGTTCATGAACTTTCAAAATACTTTCATTGACTCTTTCTGATGTTACATCAGACAGTAGTCCATATTTGACCTACTAAACATATTTCAGGCTCAAGAGTCATCAATCATGAACTTTCTATACATACTCATTGACTCTTTCTGATGATACATCAGCCATAGATAAGTCTTTATTTGACTTACTGATCATATTTCTTGCAAAAGAGCCCTCGACCATGAACTTTCTGTACATTCTCATTGATTCCTTCCGATGTTACATCAGCCATTCAGAAGTCCATATTTGACCTAACGGAACATATTTCTGGCCTAAAAGTCATCGATCTTGAGCTTTGTATTTCTGTTCATTGACTCCTACCCTGACAACAACATAGTGATGGCACAGATCCGGCCCACATCTGGTCCGTGTATAAACCACATGTTCCAGATGAGGGCCGGATTTGGGCCACACTATGTTGCTGTCTGGGTCTGATGATACGTCAGCCATACAGTAAGGCATATTTTACCTACTGAACATACTTTAGGCCCAAGACTCGTCGATCATGAACTTTCTATACATACTCATTGACTTCTTCTGATGTTATTGTCAGCCATTCCAAAGTCCATATTTGATCTAACGGACATATATCTGGCCCAAGAGTCATCGATCATGAACTTTATATTTCTACCCATTGACTCCTTCTGATGATACGTCAGCCATACAGTAGTGCATATTTGACCTAATGGACATATATAGGCCAAAGTGTACTGGATCTTCAACTTTTTTTTATACATTATGACTAATTCTGATCTTACCATACAGAAGCCAAAATTAGACCTAATGAACACATTTTTGACAAACTAGTCCCAGGTCATAAACTTTATAACATTCTCATTGACTCCATCTGATGTTACATCAGCCATAAAGTATATATTTGACCATTTGAACACGTTTCTGGCCCGAGAGTACTCGTTCATGAACTTTCAAAAAACTTTCATTGACTCTTTCTGATGTTACCATATCAGCCATAGATTCCTTCTGATGTTACATCAGTCATTCAGAAGTCCATATTTGACCTAACGGAACATAATTCTTGCCTAAAAGTCATCGATCTTGAACTTAGACCTAATGAACACATTTTGGACAAACTAGTCCCAGGTCATAAACTTTATGACATTCTCATCTGATGTTACATCAGCCATAAAGTATATATTTGACCTTTTGAACACGTTTCTGGCCCAAAAGTACTCGTTCATGAACTTTCAAAACACTTTTATTGATTCTTTCTGATGTTACATTAGCCATAGTTAATTCTTTATTTGACTTACTGATCATATTTCTTGCAAAAGAGCCCTCGACCATGAACTTTCTGGACATTCTCATTGATTCCTTCTGATGATACATCAGCCATTCAGAAGTCTATATTTGACCTAACGGAACATATTTCTGGCCTAAAAGTCATCAGTCCTTAAGTTTGTATGTTTGTTCACTGACTCCTTTCCCCTGACAGCAACATAGTGTCGGCACAGATCCGGCCCACATCTGGACCACGTATAAACCACATGTACCAGATGGGGCCGGAACTGGGCCAGACATCAGCCATGCAGTAAGGCATATTTGACCTACTGAACATATCTTAGGCCCAAGACTCGTCGATCATGAACTTTCTATACATACTCGTTGACTCTTTCTGATGTTACATCAGCCATAGATAAATCTTCATTTGACCTACAGATCATATTTCTGGCAAAAGAGCCCTCGATCATGAACTTTCTGTAACATACTCATTAGCCGCTTTTCCACTGTCGGGCCAGTGCGAGCCAGGGCTAACAGCGTGCCGGGCTGGGCCTATAGGCCCCAGACCTTAGGCACCGAGGCCAAAATCAAACACCTCCCTTGATCAAACGTCACACAACCCAACCCATTTCAGCGTGTAGACCATCACCTGACTACGATTAGCTCCGCATTTCACCTCGACCGCGCCTCAAGCCCCAGCTGGCCCGCTTTGGACCAAGGTTTTCGGCGGGCCGAAAAAAACGTGCCTTTGGCACCGAGGAAGCACCGAAGAGGCACGATCAAGCCCCGGAAGTGACAGTGGAAACGCGACCGGCCCTGGCACGCACTAGCAGGCCCGCCTTTGGCCCGGCAGTGGAAACGCGGCTATTGACTTCTTCTAAGGTTACATCAGCCATACAGAAGTCCATTTTTGACCCAAGGGACATATTTCTGGTCTAAGAGTCGTTGATCTTGAACTTTATATTTCTACCTATACGTTAGCCATACAGTAGTGCGTATTTGACCTAATGGACATTTTATCTAGCCAAAGTGTGCTCGATTTTGAACTTTTTTATACATACTTAATGCCCAACATTTTTGACAAAATAGTCCCAGGTCATGAACATTCTCATTGACTCTATCTGATGTTACATCAGCCATAAAGTAGTCCATATTTGACCTTCTGAACACGTTTCTGGCCCAAGAGTACTCGCTCATGAACTTTCAAAGCCAACTCATTGACTCTTTTCGATGCTACATCAGACAGAGAGTAGTCTATATTTGACCCACTAAATATATTTCAGGCCCAAGAGTCATCGATCATGAACTTTCAATACATACTGAATGTTCAAATGTTAACGTACAATATATAATCATAGACTCCTTCTGATGTTAAATCAGCCATACAGAAGTCCATTTTTGACCCAAGGGACATATTTCTGGTCTAAGAGTCGTTGATCTTGAACTTTATATTTCTACCCATACGTTAGCCATACAGTAGTGCGTATTTGACCTAATGGACATTTTATCTAGCCAAAGTGTGCTCGATTTTGAACTTTTTTATACATACTTAATGCCCAACATTTTTGACAAAATAGTCCCAGGTCATGAACATTCTCATTGACTCTATCTGATGTTACATCAGCCATAAAGTAGTCCATATTTGACCTTCTGAACACGTTTCTGGCCCAAGAGTACTCGCTCATGAACTTTCAAAGCCAACTCATTGACTCTTTTTGATGCTACATCAGACAGAGAGTAGTCTATATTTGACCCACTAAATATATTTCAGGCCCAAGAGTCATCGATCATGAACTTTCAATACATACTGAATGTTCAAATGTTAACGTACAATATATAATCATAGACTCCTTCTGATGTTAAATCAGCCATACAGAAGTCCATTTTTGACCCAAGGGACATATTTCTGGTCTAAGAGTCGTTGATCTTGAACTTTATATTTCTACCCATACGTTAGCCATACAGTAGTGCGTATTTGACCTAATGGACATTTTATCTAGCCAAAGTGTGCTCGATTTTGAACTTTTTTATACATACTTAATGCCCAACATTTTTGACAAAATAGTCATCGATCATGAACTTTCAATACATACTGAATGTTCAAATGTTAATGTACAATATATAATCATAGACTCCTTCTGATGTTAAATCAGCCATACAGAAGTCCATATTTGACCTACTGAACATATTTCTGGCAAATTTATCCACAAGCTTAAACTTTCCATATTTGTTGACTCCTTCTGATGTTTTTCAGACATACAGTAGTCTATATTTGACCTAACGCAATTATTCCTGGCCCGAGTTCTCGATCACGAACATGGCCTACTGAAAATATTTCAAAGGGTCCTTGAACTTGAACTTTCTATACATATTCATTGACTACTTCTGCTGTTACATCAGTCAGATAGTAGTCCATATTTTACCTAATAAACATGTTTCTGGCAAAACAAATCAACAGTACTCATCCAAAAACATTTTTAAAACAAACTAATTCACTCTTTCTGATGTTACGTCAGCCATACAGAAGTCCATATTTGATCTAGTGAACATATTTCACTTTCTATACATCCTCATTGACTATGTTACATCAGTCAGACAGTAGTCCACATTCGACTTTTTGAACATACTTGTACTAAAGGGTACTCGATCTTGAACTTTTTTATACATACTTACCACTTCTGGTGTAACATCAGCTAAACTGCAGTCCATGTTTTACATAATGCAATTATTGCAGGCCTAAGGGTCCTTCATCATGAACTTTCTATACATATTCATTGACTTCTGATGATACGTCAGCCAGACATTAGCCCATATTTGACCTACTGAACAGATGTCTGGCAAAAAAAAAAAAAAAATCCCCTGTTACATCAGCCAGACAATAATCCATAGTTGGCCTACTTACATTTTTTTCTGGCCCAAGAGTCCTCAATCATGAATATTCTATACATACTCATTGCCTCATTCTGATGTTACATTAGCCATGAAGAATTCCATATTTGACTAACTGAACATATTTCTGGCAAAAGAATCTTCGACCATGAACTTTTTTTTACATACTCTTTGAGTCCTTGAGTCCAGAAGAAGTCAATGAATATGTATAGAATGTTCAAGTTCGAGAGACCCTTTTGCCAGAAATATGTTGAGTAGGTATGGAATTCTGTATGGCTGATTTAACATCAGAAAGAGCCTATGATTATGTATAGGTCATTCATATTTGAAGACTCATGGACTAACGATATGTTCAATAGGTCAACTACTGTATGGCTGACGTATCATCAGGAGTCAATGAGGACAAAAACAATGTTCCATATCGACGACTCTTGGGCCAGAAACATGTCCATTAGATCAAATATGGAATTCTGAATGGCTGATGTAAAACATCAGAAGGAAACAATGACAATGTACAGAAAGTTCAAGATCAATGTGGACTTCAAATGTGGACTTCCAGATGTAACATCAAAAAGAGTCAATGTGTTTGTTTTGAAAGGTCATGATCAAGGACTCTTGGGGCAAAAATGTGTTCAGAAAGGGTCAATGTGATGATGGAGTCAATGAGTAAGAGAAAGTTCATGATTGAGGACTAATTTCCCAGACAGTAACATGATGTGGCCCAGATCCGGCCCATATCTGGTACATGTGGATTACACGCAGACCAGATGTGGGCCGGATCTGGGCCGATACTATACATACTGGGTTGTCTTTCAGGGTTGTCAGAAATATGTTCATTCGATCTAATATGCTACTTCTGTATGGCTGAAGAAATATCAGAATTAGTAATTCTTTGGCCAGAGTATTCTTTGGCCAGATATATGTCCATTAGGTCAAATATGCACTACTGTATGCCTGACGTATCATCAGAAGGAGTCAATGGGTAGAAATAGAAAGTTCATGTTCAACGATCCTTAGGCCAGAAATATGTCCATTAGGTCAAATATGGACTGATGAAACATCAGTAGTCAATGAATATATATAGAATGTTCAAGTTTGAGGACCCTTTAGCTAGAAATATGTTCAGATAGGGACTTCTGTATGGCTGATTTAACTTCAGAAGGAGCCTATGATTATAGATAGTACATTCCTATTTGAAGACTCATCGACTAATAATATGTTCATTAGGTTAAATAAGGAATACTGTATGGCTGATGTATCGTGAGGAGGAGACAATTAGTAGAAATAGAAAGTTCAAGATTGATGACATTTGGGCCAGAAATATGTCCATTAGTTCAAATATGGACTTCTCTATGGAGTATGTAAAAAAGTTCATGATCGAAGACTCTTGGGCAAGAAATATGTTCAGTAGGCCAAATGTTGACTAAATGGCTGACGAAATGTATAAAAAAGTTAAAGATAGAGTATTCTTTGGCCAGACATGATATATGTCCATTAGGTCAACTATGGACTACTGTATGGATGACATATCATCAGAAGGAGTGATTGATTAGAAATAGAAAGTTCATGATCAACGACTCTTGGGCCAGATATGTCTATTAGGTCAAATATGGATTTCTGTATGGCTGATGTAACATCAGAAGGAACAACAGTTATAGAAAGTTCATGATCAAGGACTCTTTGGCCAGAAAAAAGATCGACTTTGTCAGATATGGACTACTTTATGGCTGAAGTAACATCGGCGTTTGTCATTAAGTATAGAAAAGTTCAAGATCGAATACTCTTTGGCCAAACATATGTCCATCACATCCAATATGGACTTCTGAATGGCCGATGTAACATCAGATGGAATCAATGGGAATGTACAGAAAGTTCATAATAAAAGTCTCTTTGCCAGAAATATGTTCATTTGGTTTAGTTTGGACTTTTGTATGGTTGAAGAAAACATCAGAAGGAGGAGTCATTAAGTTTGTCTGAAAAAGTTCAAGATCGAGTACTCTTTGGCCATAAATATGTCCATTAGTTCAAATACGCACTGCTTTATGGGCTGATCTATCATCAGAAGGAGCCAATGATAAGAAGGGGACAAATATGGACTTCTTGTTTGTCTGAAGTAACATCAGAAGGTATCAATGAGAATGTACATGATCAATGGCTCTTTTGCCCGAAATCTGATCAGAAGGTCAAATGTGGACTTCTTTATGGCTGATGTAACATCAGAAGAAGTCAATGAGTATGTATAAAAAGTTCATGATCGAAGACTCTTGGACCAGAAATATGTTCAGTAGGTCAAATTTTGATTTCTGTATGGCTGACATATCATCAAGCGGATGCAATAAGTAAGTGTAAAAAAGATCAAGACTGAGTACTCTTTGGCTAGAAATATGTCCATTAAGTCAAATATGGACTAATGTATGGCTGATGTATCAACAGAAGGTGTCAATGAGTTAATATAGAAAGTTCAAAATTGAGGACTCGGGCCAGAAAAAACTTGAAGTTTGTCAAATATGGACTTCTGTATGGCTGATTTAACATCAGAAGGGGCCTAAGATTATGTATAGTACATTCATATTTGAAGACTCATTGACTAACAATTTGTTCAATAGGTTGAATGTGGACTTCTGAATGGCTGATGTAACATCAGATGGAGTCAATAAGTATGTAAAAATCATTAATCATCGAGGACTCTTGGGCAAAAAAATATGTTCAATGGGTCAAGTATTGACTACTGTATGGCTGACGTATCATCAGACAGTCAATAGGTATGTATAAAAAAGCTCAATATTGAGTATTCTTTGTCCTGAAATACGTCCATTAGGTCAAATATAGACTTCTGTATGGCTTACGTAACATCAGATGGAGTCAATGAATATGTTATAGAAAGTTCATGATCGATGAACTATGGGCCTGAAATATGTTCAGTAGGTCAAATATGGACCTCTATGGCTGAGTTAACTTCAGAAGTTATCTTATGATTATGGATAGTTTATTCATATTTGAAGATTCATCGACACAAATATGTTCAATAGATCAAATATGAATTTCTGTATGGCTGACATATCATCAGAAGGAGTCAATGAGTGTGTTATAGAAAGTTCATGATAGAGGACTAATTTTTCAAAAATGTTTTCATTAGGTCTAATTTGGACTTCTGTATTGCTGATGTAACATCGGATAGAGTCATTAAGTATGTATAAATAATTTCAAGACTGAGCACTCTGGCCATAAATATGTCAGTTACATCAAACATGCACTACTGTATGGCTGATGTATCATCAGAAGGAATCAATGAACAGAAATAGAAAGTTGAACAGCGACGACTCTTGGGCCAGATATATGTCTATTACATCTAATATGGACTTCTCTTTGACTAATATGACATCAGAAAGAGTCAATGAGTTTGTTTTGAAAGTTCATGAGCGAGGACTCTTGGGCCAGAAAAAACTTTAAGTTCGTCAAATATGGACTACTGTATGGCTGATGTAACATCAGAAGTAGTCAATGACTATGTATAAAAAGTTCATGATCGAGGACTCTTTGATCGAAATATGTCAGTAGGTCAAATTTGGTCTTCTTCTATGGCTGATGTAACATCAAATATAGTCAATTAGTTTTTTGGAAAGTTCATGAATGAACCTGACTGTTTGGCCAGAAATGTGTTCAGAAAGTCAAATATGGACTACCGAATGGCTGATGTAACAATAGGAGTCAATGAGTATGTATAGAAAGTTAATGATCAAGGACTCTTGGGCCAGAAGAAATTTTAAGTTCTTGGACTACTTTATGGCTGATAGAAAAGTCTGAAAAAGTTGCTCTATGGCTGACCTATCATCAGAAGGAGTCAATGATAAGACATAGAAAGTTTATTATTGACGACTATTGGGCCAGAAATTTTAATGTCTGTCTGAAAAGTAACATCAGAATGTATCAATGAGGAATGTACATGATCAATGGCTCTTTTGCCCGAAATCTGATCAGAAGGTCAAATACGCACTGCTTTATGGCTGATCTATCATCAGAAGGAGCCAATGATAAGAAGGGGACAAACATCAGATGGTATCAGGGCCAGAAATATGTTCAGTAGGTCAAATTTTGAATTCTGTATGGCTGACATATCATCAAGCGGATTCAATAAGTGTAAAAAAAGATCAAGACTGAGTATACTTTGGCTAAAAATATGTCCATTAATTCAAATATGGCTGATGTATCATCAGAAGGTGTCAATGAGTATATATAGAACGGTCAAAATGGATGACTCTTGGGCCAGAATAACCTTTAAGTTTGTCAAATATGGACTTCTGTATGGCTGATTTAACATCAGAAGGGGCCTAAGATTATGTATAGTACGTTCATATATTTGAAGACTCATTGACTAACAATATGTTCAATAGGTCAAATGTGGACTTTGGTATGGCTGATGTAACATCAGATGGAGTCAATGGAGGTCAATGTATAAAACGTTCATGATGATTCTTCGGCCAAAAATATGTTTAATGAGTCAAGTATTGACTTCTATACGGCTCACATATCAGATGACAGAATCAATAAGTATGTAAAAAAAAGTTCAAGATTGAGTATTCTTTGGCAAGAATGTGTCCATAAGGTCAAATATGGACTACTGTATGGCTGATGTATAATCATCAGAAGGAACAAAAGAGAAGAAATAGAAAGATCAAGATTGATGACTCTCGGGCCAGATATATATCCATTAGGTCAAATCTGGACTTCTGTATGGCCAATGTAACATTAGAAGAAGTCATTAAGTCATGTATAAAAAGGTGCACGATCTCAGGCACTCTTTGGCCAGAAATGTCTCCATTAGGTCAAATATGCACTATTGTATGGCTGACGTTTCATTAGAAGGAGTCAATAATATGCATTATAATGCATTATAGAATATGCATTATAATGCAATGCATACAAGAACTAACTCGTTTCGTTAAGATAACATATATGCTGTTGCATTGCATTTGCACATAGGTTCCAACGTTGTGCAATTGAAGAATAACATAAGCTATGCACTTGTTTCGTTACCTATGTGTTGCTGAAGATATAACACATAGAGTTGCACAGAAGATCTAACTCATTGTGCAATGAAGAGATAACATGTGCATTGACCTTACACATGGCCTAACGTTGCACAACGTAGAATAACATATAAGCTATTCTCTGTGCACTTAAAAGACAACCCGTAACATATTGCGTCTCGCATTGCTTTGCATACAACTAACTAATCTATACATCTGTGCATTGCAGAGATAACTTAATATGATTATTTGCATTACAACGCACGGAATATGCATTAGAATTAAATGCATACAAAAATGTCCATGGGTTTCATTGCATGCATAAAACAACATATAAGCTATGCACTTTGTTGCGTTGCAGTTTATCGCATTGCAACGCAACAAGTGCATAGCTCATTCTAACTCATTCCGTTGTGCATTGAAGAGTATACCTATGCTGTTGAAGAGATAACAAGTATTGCATACAGTTCAAACTTATTCCTCTGTGCATTTAAACGAAAAAAACGACATTGCTTAGCACACAACAACTTTTTAACTTTTTTTTTTGTTTGTGTAGTAGAGGTAACGTAACATGAGCCTTTTTCATTGGTGCATTATAATGCAATGCATACAAGTAACTGATTCCGTTAAGATACGTGTCCTGTAATACAACATATGTACATTGACATAATTTGGTTATGCAATGAAGAATAACATATAAGCTATGCACTTATATGGCTTTGCAGTGCATACAAGAACGAACTCATTCCGATGTGCATTGAAGAGTTCACGTATGTGCTGTTGAAGAGATAACACATAGAACTGCATAGAAGATCTAACTGATCCCTCTTTACAGTGCAATGAAGGTCTAAACTCCTTGTGCAATGAAGAGATTACAATATGTGCTGTTTGCAGTGCATTGCGCGCAGGACCTATCGTCGTGCAGTGAAGAATAACAGATAAAGCATATCAATTGCATAGAAGATCGAACTTAATTCTCATGTGCTGAAAAGACAATACATAACGTATGTGCATTGCTTTGCATACAACTCACTTATACATGTGTTTATTCAAGAGGTAGCATATCATGAGCCTTTGCATTACACTGCATAGAAGATTCTTTATAATACAATGCATACAAAAACTAACTCATTCCGTTAAGATTACATATGTGCTGTTGCCAATCCGAAGCAACGTTGTGAAATGAAGAGCTAATATAGTGGGGTTGCTGTGCAATTGCACACAGGACCTATCGTTGTGCAATGAATAACATGTGCACTTGTTGCGTGGCAGTGCTTACAAGAACCAACTCATTCCATTGTGCACTGACGTTATCGTATGTGCTGTTGAAGGGATCACACACAGAACTGCATAAGATCTAACTTATTCTTCTGTGCACTGAAAAGACAACACAATAACATATATGCTGTCGCGTTGCTTTGCATACAATTAACTTATACATTTGTTTATTGAAGAGATAACGACGTGAGCTTTGCATTACAATGCACAGGATATGCATTATAATGCAATGCATACAAGAACTAACTCATTTCGTTAAGATAACATATGCGCTGTTACATTGCATTGGCACATAGGTTCCAACGTTGTGCAAATGAAGAATAACATAAGCTATGCACTTGTTTCTTTGCAAGTACTAACTCATTCCGCTGTGCACTGAAGCGTTAACTATGTGTTGCTGAAGATATAACACATAGAGTTGCACAGAAGATCTAACTCTTTTAATTGTGCAATGAAGAGATAACATGTGCTGTTGTAGTGCATTGACCTAACACAGGTCCTAACGTTTGTGCAACGTAGAATAACATATAAGCTATGCTCTGTGCACTTAAAAGCAACCCGTAACATATGTCCTCTCGCATTGCTTTGCATACAACTAACTAATCTATACATTTGTGTATTGCAGCGATAACTTAATATGATTATTTGCATTACAGTGCACGGAATATGCATTAGAATGAAATGCATACAAGAACTGACCTTTTACGTTAACCACCTGCACAACGATAAATCCTGTAAGCAATGCATTGCTGAAGTTGTTTCTTCATTGCGCAACCTAATGAGTTCGTTCTTCTATGCATTGTGATGCATAAAGCAATTAAGCTCATATTTTACATGTTATCTTTTCAACGTACAAACTATTAAGTTAGTTGTTTTATCATAGAATATGCATTAAAATGCAATGCCTGCAAGAACTAACTCATTCCGTTAAGATAACATATGTGTGCTGATGCATTGCATTTGCACATACGCTCCAACGTTGTGCAACTGAAGAATAACATAATCTGTGCACTTTCGTTTCGTTGCATTGTATACATGAACTAACTCATTCCTTTGTCCATTGAAAAATAACACATGTAATATATGGGTTTCATTGCATGCATAAAACAACATATAAGCTATGCACTTTGTTGCGTTGCAGTTTATCGCATTGCAACGCAACAAGTGCATAGCTCATTCTAACTCATTCCGTTGTGCATTGAAGAGTATATGCTGTTGAAGAGATAACAAGTATTGCATACAGTTCTAACTTATTCCTCTGTGCATTTAAACGACAAAAACGACATTGCTTAGCACACAACAACTTTTTAACTTTTTTCATTTGTGTAGTAGAGGTAACGTAACATGAGCCTTTTTCATTGGTGCATTATAATGCAATGCATACAAGTAACTGATTCCGTTAAGATACGTGTCCTGTAATACAACATGTGTACATTGACATAATTTGGTTATGCAATGAAGAATAACATATAAGCTATGCACTTATATGACTTTGCAGTGCATACAAGAACGAACTCATTCCGTTGTGCATTGAAGAGTTCACGTATGTGCTGTTGAAGAGATAACACATAGAACTGCATAGA
Source organism: Megalobrama amblycephala (assembly GCF_018812025.1). Taxonomy (NCBI): domain Eukaryota; kingdom Metazoa; phylum Chordata; class Actinopteri; order Cypriniformes; family Xenocyprididae; genus Megalobrama; species Megalobrama amblycephala. Next base: position 38,666,092 of record NC_063048.1, on the reverse strand, counting down.
AGATCTAACTGATCCCTCTTTACAGTGCAATGAAGGTCTAACTCATTGTGCAATGAAGAGATTACAATATGTGCTGTTTGCAGTGCATTGCGCGCAGGACCTATCGTCGTGCAATGAAGAATAACAGATAAAGCATATCAATTGCATAGAAGACCGATCTTAATCCTCTGTGCGCTGAAAAGACAATACATAACGTATGTGCATTGCTTTGCATACAAGTCACTTATACATGTGTTTATTCGAGGTAGCATATCACGAGCCTTTGCATTACACTGCATGGAAGATTCTTTATAATACAAATGCATACAAAAACTAACTCATTCCGTTAAGATTACATATGTGCTGTTGCATTGCATTGCAAATCCGAAGCAACGTTGTGGGGTAATAATATAGATAATATAGTGGGGTTGCTGTGCAATTGCACACAGGACCTATCGTTGTGCAATGAATAACATATGCACTTGTTGCGTGGCAGTGCTTACAAGAACCAACTCATTCCATTGTGCACTGAAGTTATCGTATGTGCTGTTGAAGGGATCACACACAGAACTGCATAAGATCTAACGTATTCTTCTCTGCACTGAAAAGACAACACAATAACATATATGCTGTCGCGTTGCTTTGCATACAATTAACTTATACATTTGATTATTTAAGCGATAACGACGTGAGCTTTCCATTACAATGCATAGGATATGCATTATAATACAATGCATACAAGAACTAACTCACTGCGTTAAGATAACATATGTGCTGATGCCTTGCATTTGCACATACGCTCCAACGTTGTGCAACTGAAGAATAACATAATCTGTGCACTTTCGTTTCGTTGCATTGTATACATGAACTAACTCATTCCTTTGTCCATTGAAAAATAACACATGTAATATATGGGTTTCATTGCATGCATAAAACAACATATAAGCTATGCACTTTGTTGCGTTGCTGTTTATCGCATTGCAACGCAACAAGTGCATAGCTCATTCTAACTCATCCCGTTGTGCATTGAAGAGTATACCTATATGCTGTTGAAGAGATAACAAGCATTGCATACAGTTCTAACTTATTCCCTCTGTGCATTTAAACGACAAAAACGACATTGCTTAGCACACAACAACTTTTTAACTTTTTTCATTTGTGTAGTAGAGGTAACGTAACATGAGCCTTTTTCATTGGTGCATTATAATGCAATGCATACAAGTAACTGATTCCGTTAAGATACGTGTCCTGTAATACAACATATGTACATTGACATAATTTGGTTATGCAATGAAGAATAACATATAAGCTATGCACTTATATGGCTTTGCAGTGCATACAAGAACGAACTCATTCCGTTGTGCATTGAAGAGTTCACGTATGTGCTGTTGAAGAGATAACACATAGAACTGCATAGAAGATCTAACTGATCCCTCTTTACAGTGCAATGAAGGTCTAACTCATTGTGCAATGAAGAGCTTACAATATGTGCTGTTTGCAGTGCATTGCGCGCAGGACCTATCGTCGTGCAATGAAGAATAACAGATAAAGCATATAATTGCATAGAAGACGCTTAGCATACAACTCACTTATACATGTGTTTATTGAAGAGGTAGCATATCATGAGCCTTTGCATTACACTGCATAGAAGATTCTCTATAATACAATGCATACAAAAACTAACTCATTCCGTGAAGATTATATATGTGCTGTTGCATTGCATTGCAAATCCGAAGCAACGTTGTGGAATGAAGAGATAATATAGTGGGGTTGCTGTGCAATTGCACACAGGACCTATCGTTGTGCAATGAATAACATGTGCAACTTGTTGCGTGGCAGTGCTTACAAGAAACAACTCATTCCATTCTGCACTGAAGTTATCGTATGTGCTATTGAAGGGATCGCACACAGAACTGCATAAGATCTAACTTATTCTTCTGTGCACTGAAAAGACAACACAATAACATATACGCTGTCGCGTTGTTTTGCGTACAATTAACTTATGCATTTGTTTATTGAAGAGATAACGACGTGAGCTTTGCATTACAATGCACAGGATATGCATTATAATGCAATGCATACAAGAACTAACTCATTTTGTTAAGATAACATATGCGCTGTTACATTGCATTGGCACATAGGTTCCAACGTTGTGCAAATGAAGAATAACATACGCTATGCACTTGTTTCTTTGCAAGTACTAACTCATTCCGCTGTGCACTGAAGCGTTAACTATGTGTTGCTGAAGATATAACACATAGAGCTGCACAGAAGATCTAACTCTTTTAATTGTGCAATGAAGAGATAACATGTGCTGTTGTAGTGCATTGACCTAACACAGGTCCTAACGTTTGTGCAACGTAGAATAACATATAAGCTATGCTCTGTGCACTTAAAAGCAACCCGTAACATATGTCCTCTCGCATACATATGCATTGCATACAACTAACTAATCTATACATTTGTGTATTGCAGAGATAACTTTATATGATTATTTGCATTACAGTGCACGGAATATGCATTCGAATGAAATGCATACAAGAACTGACCTTTTACGTTAACCATGTACTGTTGTACATAGTTGTTATAGCTGAAGTTGTTTCTTCATTGCGCAACCTAACGAGTTCGTTCTTGTATGCATTGTAATGCATAAAGCAATTAAGCTCATATTTTACATGTTATCTTTTCATCGTACAAACTATTAAGTTAGTTGTTTTATCATAGAATATGCATTAAAATGCAATGCCTGCAAGATCTAACTCGTTCCGTTAAGATAACATATGTGCTGATGCATTGCATTTGCACATACGCTCCAACGTTGTGCAACTGAAGAATGACATAATCTGTTTCATCGCATTGCAACGCAACAAGTGCATAGCTCATTCTAAACTCATTCCGTTGTGCATATGTGCTGTTGAAGAGATAACACATAGAACTGCATAGAAGATCTAACTGATCCCTCTTTATGCATTACAGTGCAAAGAAGGTCTAACTCATTGTAGAATGAAGAGATTACAATATGTGCTGTTTGCAGTGCATTGCGCGCAGGACCTATCATCGTGCAATGAAGAATAACAGATAAAGCGTTGCACTGGACATGCGATTCAGCCTAGTACAATTGAAGAATAACGTATAAGCCGTGCTCTTTGTTGTTTTTTTGCAGTGCATACAAGAACTAACTCATTCCGCTGTGCTTTGGATGCAGCAGTACGTGTTGTTGTTACCTCTTCAATACACAAACGAATTAGTTGTGTGAAAATCAACGTAATGCACAACGGAATGAGCTAGTTCATGTATACAATGCAACGCAACAAGTGCATAGGTCATGTTATTCTTCAATTGCACAACGTTGGAACGTATGTGCAAATGCAATGCAACGGCACATATGTTATCTTAACGGAATGAGTTAGTCTTGTATGCATTGCATTACTGTATGCATTGCATTGCATATTCTATGATAACACAACTAACTTAATAGGTTGTATGTTGAAAAAATAACATGTAAAATATGAGCTTAATTGCTTTATGCATTACAATGCATACAAGAACTAACTCATTTGGATGAGCAATGAAGAAACATTGCTCACAGGATTTATCGTTGTGCAGTGAAGAATAACAACTACGTACAACAGAGAACATGTGGTTAACGTAATAAGTCAGTTCTTGTATGCATTTCAATCTAATGCATATTATGTGCATTGTAATGCAAAAATCATATCTCTGCAATACACAAATATATTGATTAGTTAGTTGTATGCAGAGCAATGCAAGAGGACATATGTTTACGGGTTGTCTTTTCGGTGCACAGAGCATAGCTTATATGTCATTCTACGCAACGCTATGTTATGTCAGTGCACTACAACAGCACGTTATCTCTTCAATGGACAATTAAATGAGTTAGATCTTCTGTGCAACTCAATGATCAATCTCTTCAGCAGCACATATGTTAACTCCTCAAATGCACAGCGGAATGAGTTAGTACTTGCAAAGAAACAAGTTCATAGCTTATAGTATTCTTCAATTGCTCAACGTTGGAACCTATGTGCAAATGCAACAGCAGATATGTTATCTAAACGGAATGAGTTAGTTCTTGTATGCATTGCATTATAATGCATATTCTATGCATTGTAATGCAAATCTCACGTTGTTATCTTTTCAATAAACAAATGTAAAACAACTGTATGCAAAGCAAAGCAACGCGACAGCATATATGTTATCGTGTTGTCTTTTTCAGTGCAAAGTGAAAGTTAGATCTTTATGCAATTCTGGGTGTGTGATCCCTTCAGTAGCACATACGATAACTCCAATGCACAAGTTGGTTCTTGTATGCACTGCAACGCAACAAGTGCATAGCTTACATATTATTCTTCATTGCACAACGATAGGTCCTGTGTGCAATTGCACAGCAACAGCGCATTCCACAGCGTTGCATGGGATTTGCAATGCAATGCAAAAGCACATATGTCATCTTAACGGAATGAGTTAGTTCTTGTATGCATTATAAAGAATCTTCTATGCATTGTAATTCAAAGGCTTATGATATGTTAACTCTTCAATAACCACATGTATAAGTGAGTTGTATGCAAAGCAATGCGTTAGTTAGCACAGACCTTATGTTTTGTCTTTTTAGTGCACAGAGGGTGAAGTTCTGTGCAATTCTATGTGTTATCTCTTCAACAACACATATGTTAACTCCTCAACGCACAACGGAATGAGTTAGTTCTTGTATGCACTGCAACGCAACAAGTGAACTGTGCGCAACAGCACTTTTACACAACAAAATGAATTAGATCTTTCTATGCATTGCAATGCAAAAACAACCCCTTTTACATCTGAATGAGTTAGTTCTTGTATGTAATGCAACGCAACAACTGCATAGTGCATGTTATTCTTCAATTTGCTCAACGTTGGATCGTATGTGCAATGCAATGCAACAGTACGTGTTTTACCGTATCAGAATCAGTCAGTTCTAATGCATATTCTATGCATTGCAATGCAAAGGATCATATTATGTTCTTCTGTTGTTGGCTTCATATTATGTTGGAACGTATGTGTTATCTTAACGGAATGAATTATTGAATGCATTGCATTTTAATTCATATTCTTTGCACTGTAATGCAAAGCTCACGTTATTATCTCTTCAATAAACAAATGTATAAGTTGTATGCAAAGCAACGCGACAGCATATATGGTATTGTGTTGTCTTTTCAGTGCACAGCGGTTTGAGTTAGTTCTTGAATGCACTGTAAACGCTGGAGCGTATGTGCAATGAAATGCAATAGCACATACGGAATTAATTAGTTTTTGTAAGCATTGCATTATAATGCATTTTCAATGAAAAAGGCTCATGTTATCTCTTCAATACACAAATGAAAAAAGTTAGTTGTTGTGTGCCAAGCAATGAATAGCACATGTGTCGTTTCAGTGCACAGAGGAATAGGTAAGAACTTTATGCAATACTTGTTATCTCTTCAACAGCACATATGTATACTCTTCAATGCACAACGGAATGAGTTAGTTCTTGTATGCAATGCAACGCAACAAGTGCATAGCTTATACAGTATGTTATTCTTCATTGCACAACGATAGGTTTTGTGCGCAATGCACTGCAACAGCACATATGTTAATCTCTTCATTGCACAGCAAAATGAGCTAGATCTTCTATGCTTTGTAATGCAAAATTCTCGTTACATCTTATAACGACGATATACAATGGAAGTTAGTTGTTTTATGCAATGCCATGAAACACCCATATTACGTGTTATTTTTCAATGGACAACGGAACGAGCAAAACGAAAGTGCATAGATTATGTTATTCTTCAGTTGCACAACGTTGGAGCGTATGTGCAATGAAATGGAATAGCACATGTGTTATCTTAATGGAAAGAATTAGTTTTTGTATGCATTGCATTGTAATGCAATGACAACTGCATTGTAATGCAAAGGCGCATGTTATGTTATCTCCGTCTCTTCTACACAAATGTACAAGTTAGTTGTATGCAAAGCAAAGATATAGCACAGATATATTGTCTTTTCGGTGCACAGTGCACCCTTCAATTAACACATATGTTTAACTCTTCAGTGCACAACGGAATTAGCACTTGCATTCATTGAAAAGCAACAAGTGCATAAGCTTATGTTTGATTTTTCACATATTTATGTTTGACATATTTGAACATATTGTTAGTCGATGAGTCTTCAAATATGAATGCACTATCCATAATCAAAGGCTCCCTCTGAAGTTAAATCAGCCAAAAAGCATAAGCAAAAGGTTATTCATAAATTGTCCATATTTGACGAGCTTAAAGTTTTTTCTGTCCTAAGAGCCCTTGAACATGAACCTTCTAGACATACTCATTGACTCCTTGGGATGTTACATCAGCCATTCAGTAGTCCATATTTGACCTTCTGAACACTTTTCTGGTCCAAGAGTACTCGTTCATTACCTTTCAAAACACTTGACTCTTTCTGATGTTACATCAGCCCTAGATAAGTCTTCATTTGACCTTCTGATCATATTTCTGGCCAAAGAGCCCTCGATCACGAACTTTCTGGACATACTCATTGATTTCTCCTAAGGTTACATCAGCCGTACAGAAGTCCAATTTTGACCTAAGGGACATATTTCTGGCCTAAGAGTCGTTGATCTTGAACTTTCTATTTCTACCCATTGACTCCTTCTGATGATACGTCAGCCATACAGTAGTGCGTATTAGACCTAATGGACATATATCTAGCCAAAGTGTGCTCGATTTTGAACTTTTTTATACATACTCAATGCCTACTGAAAATATTTCTGACAAATTAGTCCTTCATCATGAACTTTCTATAACACACTCATTGACGCTTTCTGATGTTACATCAGCCATAGATAAGTCTTCATTTGACCTACTGACCTTATTTCTGGCAAAAGAGCCCTCGATGATGAACTACTTCTGATGTTATATCAGCCATTCAGAAGTTCCATATTTGACCTAATGGACATATTTGTGGCAAAAGAGTATTCAAGCTTGAACTTTTTTATACATACTTAATGAATAATTCTGGTGTTATTTAGACCGAATTAACAATTTTTCTGCCAAATTAGTCCTTGATCATGAACTTTCTATTTCTGCCCATTGACTTCTAATGATACATCAGCCATACAGTAGTGCATGTTTGACCTGATGGGCATATATCTGGCCAAAGTGTATTCGAACTTGAACTTATTTTATACGTACATAATGCACAAAAATTAGACCTACTGAAAATATTTCTGACAAATTAGTCCTTCATCATGAACTTTCTATAATACTCTCATTGACTCCATCTGATTTTACATCAGCCATAAAATGGTCCATATTTGCTTAAAGTTTTTTCTGTCCTAAGAGCCCTTGAACATGAACCTTCTAGACATACTCTTTGACTCCTTCAGATGTTACACCAGCCAATCAGAAGTCCATATTTGATTAACATAAGAAAACATTTTGGCCTAAGATTCCTCACACATGAACTTTCTTTATATACTCATTGACTCTTTCTGATGTTACATCAGCCATACAGTAGTGCGTATTAGACCTAATGGACATATATCTAGCCAAAGTATGCTCGATTTTGAACTTTTTTATACATAATGCCCATTGCAGACCTACAGAAATTATTTCGGACAAATTAGTCCTTCATCATGAACTTTCTATACATACTCATTGACTCCTTCTGATGTTATTGTCAGCCATTCCGAAGTCCATATTTGATCTAACGGACATATATCTGGCCCAAGAGTTATCGATCATGAACTTTATATTTCTACCCATTGACTCCTTCTGATGATACGTCAGTCATACAGTTGTGCATATTTGACCTAATGGACATATATTGGCCAAAGTGTACTGGATCTTCAACTTTTTTTATACATAATGATGACTAATTCTTATGTTACTTCAACCACACAGAAGCCCAAATTAGACCTAAAGAACACATTTTTGACAGAATAGTCCCAGATCATGAACTTTCTAACATTCCCATTGAGTCCATCTGATGTTACATCAGCCGTAAAGTAGTCCATATTTGATTAACTTAATTTTTTTCTGGCCTAAGAGTCAGAAAACATGAACATGAACTTTCTATATATACTCTTTGACTCCTTCTGATGTTACATCAGCCATTCAGTAGTCCATATTTGACCTTCTGAACATATTTCTGGCCCAAAAGTACTCGTTCGTGAACTTTCAAAACACTTTTATTGACTCTTTCTGATGTTACATCAGCCATAGATAAGTCTTTATTTGACTTACTGATCATATTTCTGGCCAAAGAGCCCCCGATCATGAACTTTCTGGACATACTTATTGATTTCTCCTAAGGTTACATCAGCCGTACAGAAGTCCAATTTTGACCTAATGAACATATTTCTGGCCTAAGAGTCGTTGATCTTGAACTTTCTATTTCTACCCATTGACTCTTTCTGATGATACATCAGCCATAGATAAGTCTTTATTTGACTTACTAATCATATTTCAGGCCCAAGAGTCATCAGTCATGAAGTTCCTATACATACTCATTGACTCTTTCTGATGATACATCAGCCATTCGGTAGTCCATATTTGACCTTCTGAACATATTTCTGGCACAAGAATAGTCATTCATGAACTTTCAAAACACTTTTATTGACTCTTTCTGATGTCACATCAGCCATAGATAAGTCTTTATTTGATTTACTGATCATATTTCTGGCCAAAGAGCCCTCGATCATGAACTTTCTGGACATACTCATTGATTTCTCCTAAGGTTACATCAGCCGTACAGAAGTGCAATTTTGACCTAATGGACATATTTCTGGCCTAAAAGACATCGATCTTGAACTTTGTATTTCTGTTCATTGACTCCTACCCTGACAACAACATAGTGATGGCACAGATCCGGCCCACATCTGGTCTGTGTATAAACCACATGTTCCAGATGAGGGCCGGATTTGGGCCACACTATGTTGCTGTCTGGGTCTGATGATACGTCAGCATGTTGTAAGGCATATTTTACCTACTGAACATACTTTAGGCCCAAGACTCGTCGATCATGATCTTTCTATACATACTCATTGACTCCTTCTGATGTTATTGTCAGCCATTCCGAAGTCCATATTTGATCTAACGGACATATATATGGCCCAAGAGTCATCGATCATGAACTTTATATTTCTACCCATTGACTCCTTCTGATGACAAGTCAGCCATACAGTATTGCGTATTAGACCTAATGGACATATATCTAGCCAAAGTATGCTCGATTTTGAACTTTTTTATACATACTCAATGCCCATTTTAGACCTACAGAAATTATTTCTGACAAATTAGTCCTTCATCATGGACTTTCTATAACACTCTCATTGACTCTTTCTGATGTTACATCAGCCATATGTCTGGCCCAGTCTTCATTTGACCTACTGACCTTATTTCTGACAAAAGAGCCCTCGATCATGAACTTTCCGTACATACTCATTGACTGCTTCTGATGTTATATCAGCCATTCAGAAGTTCCATATTTGACCTAATGGACAAATATCTGGCCCAAGAGTCGTCGATCTTGAATTTTCTATTTCTACTCATTGAGAAGGATGAGATATGTCAGCCATAAAGTAGTGCATATTTTACTTAATGGACCTGTTTCTGGCCAAAGAGTGCTCGATCTTGAACTTATTAGACAGACTCATTGACTCCTTCTGATGTTACATCAGCCATTCAGAAGTTCGTATTTGATCTTCTGAACACGTTTCTGGCCCAAGAGTACTCGTTCATGAACTTTCAAAATACTTTCATTGACTCTTTCTGATGTTACATCAGACAGTAGTCCATATTTGACCTACTAAACATATTTCAGGCTCAAGAGTCATCAATCATGAACTTTCTATACATACTCATTGACTCTTTCTGATGATACATCAGCCATAGATAAGTCTTTATTTGACTTACTGATCATATTTCTTGCAAAAGAGCCCTCGACCATGAACTTTCTGTACATTCTCATTGATTCCTTCCGATGTTACATCAGCCATTCAGAAGTCCATATTTGACCTAACGGAACATATTTCTGGCCTAAAAGTCATCGATCTTGAGCTTTGTATTTCTGTTCATTGACTCCTACCCTGACAACAACATAGTGATGGCACAGATCCGGCCCACATCTGGTCCGTGTATAAACCACATGTTCCAGATGAGGGCCGGATTTGGGCCACACTATGTTGCTGTCTGGGTCTGATGATACGTCAGCCATACAGTAAGGCATATTTTACCTACTGAACATACTTTAGGCCCAAGACTCGTCGATCATGAACTTTCTATACATACTCATTGACTTCTTCTGATGTTATTGTCAGCCATTCCAAAGTCCATATTTGATCTAACGGACATATATCTGGCCCAAGAGTCATCGATCATGAACTTTATATTTCTACCCATTGACTCCTTCTGATGATACGTCAGCCATACAGTAGTGCATATTTGACCTAATGGACATATATAGGCCAAAGTGTACTGGATCTTCAACTTTTTTTTATACATTATGACTAATTCTGATCTTACCATACAGAAGCCAAAATTAGACCTAATGAACACATTTTTGACAAACTAGTCCCAGGTCATAAACTTTATAACATTCTCATTGACTCCATCTGATGTTACATCAGCCATAAAGTATATATTTGACCATTTGAACACGTTTCTGGCCCGAGAGTACTCGTTCATGAACTTTCAAAAAACTTTCATTGACTCTTTCTGATGTTACCATATCAGCCATAGATTCCTTCTGATGTTACATCAGTCATTCAGAAGTCCATATTTGACCTAACGGAACATAATTCTTGCCTAAAAGTCATCGATCTTGAACTTAGACCTAATGAACACATTTTGGACAAACTAGTCCCAGGTCATAAACTTTATGACATTCTCATCTGATGTTACATCAGCCATAAAGTATATATTTGACCTTTTGAACACGTTTCTGGCCCAAAAGTACTCGTTCATGAACTTTCAAAACACTTTTATTGATTCTTTCTGATGTTACATTAGCCATAGTTAATTCTTTATTTGACTTACTGATCATATTTCTTGCAAAAGAGCCCTCGACCATGAACTTTCTGGACATTCTCATTGATTCCTTCTGATGATACATCAGCCATTCAGAAGTCTATATTTGACCTAACGGAACATATTTCTGGCCTAAAAGTCATCAGTCCTTAAGTTTGTATGTTTGTTCACTGACTCCTTTCCCCTGACAGCAACATAGTGTCGGCACAGATCCGGCCCACATCTGGACCACGTATAAACCACATGTACCAGATGGGGCCGGAACTGGGCCAGACATCAGCCATGCAGTAAGGCATATTTGACCTACTGAACATATCTTAGGCCCAAGACTCGTCGATCATGAACTTTCTATACATACTCGTTGACTCTTTCTGATGTTACATCAGCCATAGATAAATCTTCATTTGACCTACAGATCATATTTCTGGCAAAAGAGCCCTCGATCATGAACTTTCTGTAACATACTCATTAGCCGCTTTTCCACTGTCGGGCCAGTGCGAGCCAGGGCTAACAGCGTGCCGGGCTGGGCCTATAGGCCCCAGACCTTAGGCACCGAGGCCAAAATCAAACACCTCCCTTGATCAAACGTCACACAACCCAACCCATTTCAGCGTGTAGACCATCACCTGACTACGATTAGCTCCGCATTTCACCTCGACCGCGCCTCAAGCCCCAGCTGGCCCGCTTTGGACCAAGGTTTTCGGCGGGCCGAAAAAAACGTGCCTTTGGCACCGAGGAAGCACCGAAGAGGCACGATCAAGCCCCGGAAGTGACAGTGGAAACGCGACCGGCCCTGGCACGCACTAGCAGGCCCGCCTTTGGCCCGGCAGTGGAAACGCGGCTATTGACTTCTTCTAAGGTTACATCAGCCATACAGAAGTCCATTTTTGACCCAAGGGACATATTTCTGGTCTAAGAGTCGTTGATCTTGAACTTTATATTTCTACCTATACGTTAGCCATACAGTAGTGCGTATTTGACCTAATGGACATTTTATCTAGCCAAAGTGTGCTCGATTTTGAACTTTTTTATACATACTTAATGCCCAACATTTTTGACAAAATAGTCCCAGGTCATGAACATTCTCATTGACTCTATCTGATGTTACATCAGCCATAAAGTAGTCCATATTTGACCTTCTGAACACGTTTCTGGCCCAAGAGTACTCGCTCATGAACTTTCAAAGCCAACTCATTGACTCTTTTCGATGCTACATCAGACAGAGAGTAGTCTATATTTGACCCACTAAATATATTTCAGGCCCAAGAGTCATCGATCATGAACTTTCAATACATACTGAATGTTCAAATGTTAACGTACAATATATAATCATAGACTCCTTCTGATGTTAAATCAGCCATACAGAAGTCCATTTTTGACCCAAGGGACATATTTCTGGTCTAAGAGTCGTTGATCTTGAACTTTATATTTCTACCCATACGTTAGCCATACAGTAGTGCGTATTTGACCTAATGGACATTTTATCTAGCCAAAGTGTGCTCGATTTTGAACTTTTTTATACATACTTAATGCCCAACATTTTTGACAAAATAGTCCCAGGTCATGAACATTCTCATTGACTCTATCTGATGTTACATCAGCCATAAAGTAGTCCATATTTGACCTTCTGAACACGTTTCTGGCCCAAGAGTACTCGCTCATGAACTTTCAAAGCCAACTCATTGACTCTTTTTGATGCTACATCAGACAGAGAGTAGTCTATATTTGACCCACTAAATATATTTCAGGCCCAAGAGTCATCGATCATGAACTTTCAATACATACTGAATGTTCAAATGTTAACGTACAATATATAATCATAGACTCCTTCTGATGTTAAATCAGCCATACAGAAGTCCATTTTTGACCCAAGGGACATATTTCTGGTCTAAGAGTCGTTGATCTTGAACTTTATATTTCTACCCATACGTTAGCCATACAGTAGTGCGTATTTGACCTAATGGACATTTTATCTAGCCAAAGTGTGCTCGATTTTGAACTTTTTTATACATACTTAATGCCCAACATTTTTGACAAAATAGTCATCGATCATGAACTTTCAATACATACTGAATGTTCAAATGTTAATGTACAATATATAATCATAGACTCCTTCTGATGTTAAATCAGCCATACAGAAGTCCATATTTGACCTACTGAACATATTTCTGGCAAATTTATCCACAAGCTTAAACTTTCCATATTTGTTGACTCCTTCTGATGTTTTTCAGACATACAGTAGTCTATATTTGACCTAACGCAATTATTCCTGGCCCGAGTTCTCGATCACGAACATGGCCTACTGAAAATATTTCAAAGGGTCCTTGAACTTGAACTTTCTATACATATTCATTGACTACTTCTGCTGTTACATCAGTCAGATAGTAGTCCATATTTTACCTAATAAACATGTTTCTGGCAAAACAAATCAACAGTACTCATCCAAAAACATTTTTAAAACAAACTAATTCACTCTTTCTGATGTTACGTCAGCCATACAGAAGTCCATATTTGATCTAGTGAACATATTTCACTTTCTATACATCCTCATTGACTATGTTACATCAGTCAGACAGTAGTCCACATTCGACTTTTTGAACATACTTGTACTAAAGGGTACTCGATCTTGAACTTTTTTATACATACTTACCACTTCTGGTGTAACATCAGCTAAACTGCAGTCCATGTTTTACATAATGCAATTATTGCAGGCCTAAGGGTCCTTCATCATGAACTTTCTATACATATTCATTGACTTCTGATGATACGTCAGCCAGACATTAGCCCATATTTGACCTACTGAACAGATGTCTGGCAAAAAAAAAAAAAAAATCCCCTGTTACATCAGCCAGACAATAATCCATAGTTGGCCTACTTACATTTTTTTCTGGCCCAAGAGTCCTCAATCATGAATATTCTATACATACTCATTGCCTCATTCTGATGTTACATTAGCCATGAAGAATTCCATATTTGACTAACTGAACATATTTCTGGCAAAAGAATCTTCGACCATGAACTTTTTTTTACATACTCTTTGAGTCCTTGAGTCCAGAAGAAGTCAATGAATATGTATAGAATGTTCAAGTTCGAGAGACCCTTTTGCCAGAAATATGTTGAGTAGGTATGGAATTCTGTATGGCTGATTTAACATCAGAAAGAGCCTATGATTATGTATAGGTCATTCATATTTGAAGACTCATGGACTAACGATATGTTCAATAGGTCAACTACTGTATGGCTGACGTATCATCAGGAGTCAATGAGGACAAAAACAATGTTCCATATCGACGACTCTTGGGCCAGAAACATGTCCATTAGATCAAATATGGAATTCTGAATGGCTGATGTAAAACATCAGAAGGAAACAATGACAATGTACAGAAAGTTCAAGATCAATGTGGACTTCAAATGTGGACTTCCAGATGTAACATCAAAAAGAGTCAATGTGTTTGTTTTGAAAGGTCATGATCAAGGACTCTTGGGGCAAAAATGTGTTCAGAAAGGGTCAATGTGATGATGGAGTCAATGAGTAAGAGAAAGTTCATGATTGAGGACTAATTTCCCAGACAGTAACATGATGTGGCCCAGATCCGGCCCATATCTGGTACATGTGGATTACACGCAGACCAGATGTGGGCCGGATCTGGGCCGATACTATACATACTGGGTTGTCTTTCAGGGTTGTCAGAAATATGTTCATTCGATCTAATATGCTACTTCTGTATGGCTGAAGAAATATCAGAATTAGTAATTCTTTGGCCAGAGTATTCTTTGGCCAGATATATGTCCATTAGGTCAAATATGCACTACTGTATGCCTGACGTATCATCAGAAGGAGTCAATGGGTAGAAATAGAAAGTTCATGTTCAACGATCCTTAGGCCAGAAATATGTCCATTAGGTCAAATATGGACTGATGAAACATCAGTAGTCAATGAATATATATAGAATGTTCAAGTTTGAGGACCCTTTAGCTAGAAATATGTTCAGATAGGGACTTCTGTATGGCTGATTTAACTTCAGAAGGAGCCTATGATTATAGATAGTACATTCCTATTTGAAGACTCATCGACTAATAATATGTTCATTAGGTTAAATAAGGAATACTGTATGGCTGATGTATCGTGAGGAGGAGACAATTAGTAGAAATAGAAAGTTCAAGATTGATGACATTTGGGCCAGAAATATGTCCATTAGTTCAAATATGGACTTCTCTATGGAGTATGTAAAAAAGTTCATGATCGAAGACTCTTGGGCAAGAAATATGTTCAGTAGGCCAAATGTTGACTAAATGGCTGACGAAATGTATAAAAAAGTTAAAGATAGAGTATTCTTTGGCCAGACATGATATATGTCCATTAGGTCAACTATGGACTACTGTATGGATGACATATCATCAGAAGGAGTGATTGATTAGAAATAGAAAGTTCATGATCAACGACTCTTGGGCCAGATATGTCTATTAGGTCAAATATGGATTTCTGTATGGCTGATGTAACATCAGAAGGAACAACAGTTATAGAAAGTTCATGATCAAGGACTCTTTGGCCAGAAAAAAGATCGACTTTGTCAGATATGGACTACTTTATGGCTGAAGTAACATCGGCGTTTGTCATTAAGTATAGAAAAGTTCAAGATCGAATACTCTTTGGCCAAACATATGTCCATCACATCCAATATGGACTTCTGAATGGCCGATGTAACATCAGATGGAATCAATGGGAATGTACAGAAAGTTCATAATAAAAGTCTCTTTGCCAGAAATATGTTCATTTGGTTTAGTTTGGACTTTTGTATGGTTGAAGAAAACATCAGAAGGAGGAGTCATTAAGTTTGTCTGAAAAAGTTCAAGATCGAGTACTCTTTGGCCATAAATATGTCCATTAGTTCAAATACGCACTGCTTTATGGGCTGATCTATCATCAGAAGGAGCCAATGATAAGAAGGGGACAAATATGGACTTCTTGTTTGTCTGAAGTAACATCAGAAGGTATCAATGAGAATGTACATGATCAATGGCTCTTTTGCCCGAAATCTGATCAGAAGGTCAAATGTGGACTTCTTTATGGCTGATGTAACATCAGAAGAAGTCAATGAGTATGTATAAAAAGTTCATGATCGAAGACTCTTGGACCAGAAATATGTTCAGTAGGTCAAATTTTGATTTCTGTATGGCTGACATATCATCAAGCGGATGCAATAAGTAAGTGTAAAAAAGATCAAGACTGAGTACTCTTTGGCTAGAAATATGTCCATTAAGTCAAATATGGACTAATGTATGGCTGATGTATCAACAGAAGGTGTCAATGAGTTAATATAGAAAGTTCAAAATTGAGGACTCGGGCCAGAAAAAACTTGAAGTTTGTCAAATATGGACTTCTGTATGGCTGATTTAACATCAGAAGGGGCCTAAGATTATGTATAGTACATTCATATTTGAAGACTCATTGACTAACAATTTGTTCAATAGGTTGAATGTGGACTTCTGAATGGCTGATGTAACATCAGATGGAGTCAATAAGTATGTAAAAATCATTAATCATCGAGGACTCTTGGGCAAAAAAATATGTTCAATGGGTCAAGTATTGACTACTGTATGGCTGACGTATCATCAGACAGTCAATAGGTATGTATAAAAAAGCTCAATATTGAGTATTCTTTGTCCTGAAATACGTCCATTAGGTCAAATATAGACTTCTGTATGGCTTACGTAACATCAGATGGAGTCAATGAATATGTTATAGAAAGTTCATGATCGATGAACTATGGGCCTGAAATATGTTCAGTAGGTCAAATATGGACCTCTACGGCTGAGTTAACTTCAGAAGTTATCTTATGATTATGGATAGTTTATTCATATTTGAAGATTCATCGACTAACAAATATGTTCAATAGATCAAATATGAATTTCTGTATGGCTGACATATCATCAGAAGGAGTCAATGAGTATGTTATAGAAAGTTCATGATCGAGGACTAATTTTTCAAAAATGTTTTCATTAGGTCTAATTTGGACTTCTGTATTGCTGATGTAACATCGGATAGAGTCATTAAGTATGTATAAATAATTTCAAGACTGAGCACTCTGGCCATAAATATGTCAGTTACATCAAACATGCACTACTGTATGGCTGATGTATCATCAGAAGGAATCAATGAACAGAAATAGAAAGTTCAACAGCGACGACTCTTGGGCCAGATATATGTCTATTACATCTAATATGGACTTCTCTTTGACTAATATGACATCAGAAAGAGTCAATGAGTTTGTTTTGAAAGTTCATGAGCGAGGACTCTTGGGCCAGAAAAAACTTTAAGTTCGTCAAATATGGACTACTGTATGGCTGATGTAACATCAGAAGTAGTCAATGGCTATGTATGAAAAGTTCATGATCGAGGACTCTTTGATCGAAATATGTCAGTAGGTCAAATATGGACTACTGTATGGCTGACGTATTATCAGAAGGACTGAATGAACAGAAATTGAAAGTTGGGCCAGATATATGTCCATTACGTCAAATATGGACTTCTGAATGGCTGATGTAATATCAGAAAGATACAATGAGAATGTACAGAAAGTTCATGATGTAGAGCTCTTTTGCCAGTAATATGATCAGTAGGTCAAATGTGGCCTTCTCTATTGCTGATGTAACATCAAAAAGGGTCAATGAGTTTGTTTTGAATGTTCATGAATGAGTACTCGGACCAGAAACGTGTTCAGAAGGGCAAATGTGGACTACGGCTGATGTAACATCAGATGGAGTTAATTAGGATGTTATAGAAAGTTCATGATCGAGGACTAATTCGTCAAAAATATTTTTATTAGGTCTAATTTGGGCTTCTTTATGGTAGAATTAACATCAGAATTAGTCATTATGTATAAAAAAAAGTTAAAGATCGAGTACACTTTGGCCATATATATGTCCATTAGGCCAAATATGCACTACTGTATTGCTGACGTATCATCAGAAGGAGTCAATTGGGTAGAAATAGAAAGTTCATGTTCAACGATCCTTAGGCCAGAAATATGTCCATTAGGTCAAATATGGACTTCTGAATGGCTGATGTAACCTTAGAAGGAGTAAATGAGTATGTATAGAAATTTCATGATCGATGATTCTTGGACCTGAAATATGTTCAGTAGGTCAAATATGCACTACTGTATGGTTGACGTATAATCAGAAGGAGTCAATGAACAAAAATATAAAGTTCAAGATCGATGACTCTTGGGCCAAATATGTGTCCTTTAGGTCAAATATGGTCTTCTGAATGGCTGTTGTAACATCAGAAGGAATCAATGAGAATGTACAGAAAGTCCATGTTGGAGGACTATGAAATATGATCAGTAGGTCAAATTTGGTCTTCTTCTATGGCTGATGTAACATCAAAAATAGTCAATGAGTTTTTTGGAAAGTTCATGAATGAACCTGACTGTTTGGCCAGAAATGTGTTCAGAAAGTCAAATATGGATTACCGAATGGCTGATGTAACAATAGGAGTCAATGACTATGTATAGAAAGTTAATGATCAAGGACTCTTGGGCCAGAAGAAATTTTAAGTTCTTGGACTACTTTATGGCTGATAGAAAAGTCTGAAAAAGTTCAAGAACGAGTACTCTTTGGCCCGAAATATGTCTATTAGGTCAAATACGCACTGGCTGACCTATCATCAGAAGGAGTCAATCATAAGACATAGAAAGTTTATTATTGACGACTATTGGGCCAGAAATGTTATTGTCTGTCTGAAAAGTAACATCAGAATGTATCAATGAGGAATGTACATGATCAATGGCTCTTTTGCCCGAAATCTGATCAGAAGGTCAAATACGCACTGCTTTATGGCTGATCTATCATCAGAAGGAGCCAATGATAAGAAGGGGACTAATATGGACTTCTGTTTGTCTGAAGTAACATCAGAAGGTATCAATGAGAATGTACATGATCAATGGCTCTTTTGCCCGAAATCTGATTAGAAGGTCAAATGTGGACTTCTTTATGGCTGATGTAACATCAGAAGGTCAATGAGTATGTATAAAAAGTTCATGATCGAAGACTCTTGGACCAGAAATATGTTCAGTAGGTCAAATTTTGATTTCTGTATGGTTGACATATCATCAAGCGGATTCAATAAGTAAGTGTAAAAAAGATCAAGACTTGAGTATACTTTGGCTAAAAATATGTCCATTAAGTCAAATATGGCTGAAGTATCATCAGAAGGTGTCAAGGAGTATATATAGAACGTTCAAAATGGAGGACTCTTGGGCCAGAATAACCTTTAAGTTGGTCAAATATGGACTTCTGTATGGTCGATTTAACATCAGAAGGGGCCTAAGATTATGTATAGTACATTCATATATTTGAAGACTCATTGACTAACAATGTGGACTTCGGTATGGCTGATGTAACATCAGATGGAGTCAATGGAGGTCAATGTATAAAACGTTCATGATTTAGGATTCTTCGGCCAAAAATATGTTTAATGAGTCAAGTATTGACTACTATACGGCTCACATATCAGATGACAGAGTCAATAAGTATGTAAAAAAAAAGTTCAAGATTGAGTATTCTTTGGCAAGAATATGTCCATAAGGTAAAATATGGACTACTGTATGGCTGATGTATATCATCAGAAGGAACAAAAGAGAAGATATAGAAAGATCAAGATTGGTGACTCTCGGGCCAGATCCATTAGGTCAAATCTGGACTTCTGTATGGCCAATGTAACATTAGAACAAGTCATTAAGTAATGTATAAAAAGGTGCAGGATCAAGCACTCTTTGGCCAGAAATGTCTCCATTAGGTCAAATATGCACTATTGTATGGCTGACGTTTCATTAGAAGGAGTCAATAATATGCATTATAATGCATTATAGAATATGCATTATAATGCAATGCATACAAGAACTAACTCATTTCGTTAAGATAACATATGTGCTTTTGCATTGCATTTGCACATAAGTTCCAACGTTGTGCAATTGAAGAATAACATAAGCTATGCACTTGTTTCGTTGCAAGTACTAACTCTGTGTACTGAAGAACAGTGTTGGTCACATTGCTTTAAAAAAGTAATTAGTTATAGTTACTTCTCACAAATAGTAACGGAGTTAGTAACTGAGTTACATCATTATAAAAGTAACTAATTACCAGGGAAAATAACTATTGCGTTACTTAAAAAAAATAAAATAAAAATATGCCAAATAAATTGAATGCCCCCAATATTACATATAAGTCTAAGAATAAATTATTCTTGATGCGACTCCTGACTCATGATCCGCTCTTGCTCACGACATGAAATTTCTCTGTACTGTGTTGGTAGCCATTAAAGAAAACGTAGTTTCATATTTATGTTTAAATAGTCCTATGTTATGTTTTAAATCCATTTATTCGATTATGAAAAGTTAGTGAACAGCATGAGTAAGATGCATCATAAGATATCACAAATATATCGGGAGACATGGAGTGGGTCAGATAAGATTTTTACCACTTCATTAAGTTTTGCTTTGTAGAAAGCCTTTCTTTAAAGTGAATTTCGTTTTGTAAAAATTGTATCTTAATTTTAATCAATGTTTCATCTACCAATTGCTTTGATTTAATATATAACAAGCAAATATAGCAGACAATAAAATCATGACATGGAGGCGCGGGCGCGATCACTGGCGCGTGAACTGGAGCGCGTCTTAAATGAACCGAAACTCAGAGGCTGCTTGCCTCGCAGACATGAGAAATATATCTATAGAATGTTTGAAATATCTACTTTAACGAAAATGAAGTTATTAAAAACGAAAAGAAAGAGGCTACTCTGATTATGTAGCCTAATCCGAATGAAATGTGCGTCATCTCTCTAGGCGCGTCCATATGAGCAGATGATCAGCAACGTGAATCAGCAATGTCAACTTCATCTTTGCAGCCGACACTGATTCAGAAAACATTACTTTATTAATAAACAATTAAAATGTCTCCTTACTGTTTTTGTCACACTCATAATCATTACTTTTGCCGGTTCTTTATGGCAATTATGCGTGCCATTGAGTGCTATATAGCCTATGTAAACGCTCCTTATTATGGTTTATTCTCTCCAGTATTTAAGAAATTAAATTAATATAAATGTGATTAGTCAACTAATAGCTTAAATGAACAACTACTAGTCGACTAGAAAAAAAACTCATTTCACATATTTTCGATCAAGCATCAAAAAGGGTATTCTGGTTTGAGCTCGCGCTTCGCGCGCATGCTCTGACAGACACACACACAGCGCATCGTACATTATTATCAGTTTAAAATTATATTTGTGTGTGACTTACCGCAGCACACACCAGAGAAAAAAACTTTGCAGGTCCTATGGCTGAGAGAGAGCCTACTCGGATGAAAACCGCTTCAGTGAGCTCAATTATAGTAACGCGGCATTTTTTTGGTCAGTAACGGTAACGGCGTTGTAACTTGAGAAAAAGTAATTCGTTTGATTACTCGTTACTGAAAAACGTAAAGGCGTTAGTAACGCCGTTTATTTATAACGCCGTTATTCCCATCACTGCTGAAGAGTTAACTATGTGTTGCTGAAGATATAACATCACAGAAGATCTAACTCATTTAATTGTGCAATGAAGAGATAACATGTGCATTGACCTAACACATGACCTAACGTTGTGCAACGTAGAATAACATATACGCTATGATCTGTGCACTTAAAAGACAACCCGTAACATATGTCCTCTCGCATTGCTTTGCATACAACTAACTAATGTATACAGTTGTGTATTGCAGAGATAACTTAATATGATTATTTGCATTACAATGCACGGAATATGCATTAGAATGAAACGCATACAAGAACTGACTTTTTACGTTAACCATGTACTGTTGTACATAGTTGTTATTCTTCACTGCACAACGATAAATCCTGTGAGCAATGCACTGCTGAAGTTGTTTCTTCATTGCGCAACCCAACGAGTTCGTTCTTGTATGCATTGTAATGCATAAAGCAATTAAGCTCATATTTTAAATGTTATCTTTTCAACGTACAAACTATTAAGTTAGTTGTTTTATCATAGAATATGCATTAAAATGCAATGCCTGCAAGAACTAACTCATTCCGTTAAGATATAACATATGTGCTGATGCATTGCATTTGCACATACGCTCCAACGTTGTGCAACTGAAGAATGACATAATCTGTGCATTGTCCAACGTTGTGCAATTGAAGAATAATATAAGTTATGCACTTGTTGCGTTACAGCGCATTCTCAAGAACTAACTCAATCCGCCGTGCATTGAAAAGTTAACGTGTGTCCTGTAAGGATACAACACGTATAGACGTGTACATTGACATAATTTGGTTATGCAATGAAGAATAACATATAAGCTATGCACTTATGGCTTTGCAGTGCATACAAGAACGAACTCATTCCGTTGTGCATTGAAGAGTTCACGTATGTGCTGTTGAAGAGATAACACAGATAATTGCATAGAAGATCGAACTTAATCCTCTGTGCGCTGAAAAGACAATACATAACGTATGTGCATTGCTTTGCATCCAACTCACTTATACATGTGTTTATTGAAGAGGTAGCATATCATGAGCCTTTGCATTACACTGCATAGAAGATTCTTTATAATACAATGCATACAAAAACTAACTCATTGCGTTAAGATTACATATGTGCTGTTGCATTGCATTGCAAATCCGATGCAACGTTGTGGAATGAAGAGATAATATAGTGGAGTTGCTATGCATATCGTTGTGCAATGAATAACATATGCACTTGTTGCGTGGCAGTGCTTACAAGAACCAACTCATTCCATTGTGCACTGAAGTTATCGTATGTGCTGTTGAAGGGATCACACACAGAACTGCATAAGATCTAACTTATTCTTATAAAAGACAACACAATATATGCTGTCGCGTTGCTTTGCATACAACTCACTTATACGTGTGTTTATTGAAGAGGTAGCATATCATGAGCCTTTGCATTACACTGCATAGAAGATTCTTTATAATACAGGTCTGTGGCAACAGCACGCATACAAAAACTAACTCATTGCGTTAAGATAACATATGTGCTGATGCCTTGCATTTGCATATACGCTCCAACGTTGTGCAACTGAAGAATAACATAATCTGTGCACTTTCGTTTCGTTGCATTGTATGCATGAACTAACTCATTCCTTTGTCCATTGAAAAATAACACATGTAATATATGGGTTTCATTGCATGCATAAAACAACATATAAGCTATGCACTTGTTGCGTTGCAATTCATCGCATTCCAACGCAACAAGTGCACAGCTCATTCTAACTCATTCCGTTGTGCATTGAAGAGTATACATATATGCTGTTGAAGCGATAACAAGTATTGCATACAGTTCTAACTTATTCATCTGTGCATTTAAACGACATTGCTTAGCACACAACAACTTTTTAACTTTTTTTCATTTGTGTAGTAGAGATAATATAACATGAGCCTTTTTCATTGGTGCATTATAATGCAATGCATACAAGTAACTGATTCCGTTAAGATACGTGTCCTGTAATACAACATATGTACATTGACATAATTTGGTTATGCAATGAAGAATAACATATAAGCTATGCACTTATGGCTTTGCAGTGCATACAAGAACGAACTCATTCCGTTGTGCATTGAAGAGTTCGCGTATGTGCTGTTTGAAGAGATAACACATAGAACTGCATAGAAGATCTAACTGATCCCTCTTTATGCATTACAGTGCAAAGAAGGTCTAGCTCATTGTGCAATGAAGAGATTACAATATGTGCTGTTTTCAGTGCTTTGCTCGCAGGACCTATCATCGTGCAATGAAGAATAACAGATAAAGCATATCATTGCATAGAAGATCGAACTTAATCCTCTGTGCGCTGAAAAGACAATACATAACATATGTGCACTGCTTTGCATACAACTCACTTATACGTGTGTTTATTGAAGAGGTAGCATATCATGAGCCTTTGCATTACACTGCATAGAAGATTCTTTATAATACAATGCATACAAAAACTAACTCATTGCGTTAAGATAACATATGTGCTGATGCCTTGCATTTGCACATACGCTCCAACGTTGTGCAACTGAAGAATAACATAATATGTGCACTTTCGTTTCGTTGCATTGTATGCATGAACTAACTCATTCCTTTGTCCATTGAAAAATAACACATGTAATATATGGGTTTGATTGCATGCATAAAACAACATATAAGATATATGCACTTGTTGCGTTGCAATTCATCGCATTGCAACGCAACAAGTGCATAGCTCATTCTAACTCATTCCGTTGTGCATTGAAGAGTATACATATATGCTGTTAAAGCGATAACAAGTATTGCATACAGTTCTAACTTATTCATCTGTGCATTTAAACGACATTGCTTAGCACACAACAACTTTTTAACTTTTTTCATTTCTGCAGTAGAGGTAATATAACATGAGCCTTTTTCATTGGTGCATTATAATGCAATGCATACAAGTAACTGATTCCGTTAAGATGCGTGTCCTGTAATACAACATATGTACATTGACATAATTTGGTTATGCAATGAAGAATAACATATAAGCTATGCACTTATGGCTTTGCAGTGCATACGAGAACGAACTCATTCCGTTGTGCATTGAAGAGTTCACGTATGTGCTGTTTGAAGAGATAACACATAGAACTGCATAGAAGATCTAACTGATCCCTCTTTATGCATTACAGTGCAAAGAAGGTCTAACTCATTGTGCAATGAAGAGATTACAATATGTGCTGTTTTCAGTGCATTGCGCGCAGGACCTATCATCGTGCAATGAAGAATAACAGATAAAGCATATCATTGCATAGAAGATCGAACTTAATCCTCTGTGCGCTGAAAAGACAATACATAACGTATGTGCACTGCTTTGCATACAACTCACTTATACATGTGTTTATTGAAGAGGTAGCATATCATGAGCCTTTGCATTACACTGCATAGAAGATTCTTTATAATACACTGCATACAAAAACTAACTCATTCCGTTAAGATTACTTATGTGCTGTTGCGTTGCATTGCAAATCCGAAGCAACGTTGTGGAATGAAGAGATAATATAGTGGGGTTGCTGTGCAATTGCACACAGGACCTATCGTTGTGCAATGAATAACATATGCACTTGTTGCGTGGCAGTGCTTACAAGAACCAACTCATTCCATTGTGCACTGAAGTTATCGTATGTGCTGTTGAAGGGATCACACACAGAACTGCATAAGATCTAACTTATTCTTCTGTGCACTGAAAAGACAACACAATAACATATATGCTGTCGCGTTGCTTTGCATACAATTAACTTATACAGTTGTTTATTGAAGAGATAACAACGTGAGCTTTGCATTAACAATGCATAGGATATGCATTATAATGCAATGCATACAAGAACTAACTCATTTCGTTAAGATAACATATGCGCTGTTACATTGCATTTGCACATAGGTTCCAACGTTGTGCAATTGAAGAATAACATAAGCTATGCACTCGTTTCGTTGCAAGTACTAACTCATTCCGCTGTGCATTGAAGAGTTAATGTGTTGCTGAAGATATAACACATAGAGTTGCACAGAAGATCTAACTCTTTTAATTGTGCAATGAAGAGATAACATGTGCTGTTGTAGTGCATTGACCTAACACAGGACCTAACGTTGTGCAACGTAGAATAACATATAAGCTATGCTCTGTGCACTTAAAGGACAACCCGTAACATATGTCCTCTCGCATTGCTTTGCATACAACTAACTAATCTATACAGTTGTGTATTGCAGAGATAACTTAATATGATTATTTGCATTACAATGCACGGAATATGCATTAGAATGAAATGCATACAAGAACTGACTTTTTACGTTAACCATGTACTGTTGTACATAGTTGTTATTCTTCACTGCACAACGATAAATCCTGTGAGCAATGCACTGCTGACGTTGTTTCTTCATTGCGCAACCCAACGAGTTCGTTCTTGTATGCATTGTAATGCATAAAGCAATTAAGCTCATATTTTAAATGTTATCTTTTCAACGTACAAACTATTAAGTTAGTTGTTTTATCATAGAATATGCATTAAAATGCAATGCCTGCAAGAACTAACTCATTCCGTTAAGATAACATATGTGCTGATGCATTGCAATTGCACATACGCTCCAACGTTGTGCAACTGAAGAATAACATAATCTGTTTCGTTGCATTGCAACGCAACAAGTGCATAGCTCATTCTAAACTCATTCCGTTGTGCATATATGCTGTTGAAGAGATAACAAGTATTGCATAAAGTTCTAACTTATTCCTCTGTGCATTTAAACGACAAAAACGACATTGCTTAGCACACAACAACTTTTTAACTTTTTTCATTTGTGTAGTAGAGGTAACATAACATGAGCCTTTTTCTTTGGTGCATTATAATGCAATGCATACAAGTAACTGATTCCGTTAAGATACGTGTCCTATAATACAACATATGTACATTGCTGTGCAATTGCTGTACAAGCTGTGCACTTATGGCTTTGCAGAGCATACAAGAACGAACTCATTCCGTTGTGCATTGAAGAGTTCACGTATGTGCTGTTGAAGAGATAACACATAGAACTGCATAGAAGATCTAACTGATCCTTCTTTGTGCAAAGAAGGTCTAACTCATTGTGCAATGAAGAGATTACAATATGTGCTGTTTGCAGTGCATTGCGCGCAGGACCTATCATCGTGCAATGAAGAATAACAGATAAAGCATTGCATTGGACATGCGATTCAGCCTAGTACAATTGAAGAATAACGTATAAGCCGTGCTCTTTGTTGTTTTTTTGCAGTGCATACAAGAACTAACTCATTCCGCTGTGCATTGGATGCAGCAGTACGTGTTGTTGTTATCTCTTCAATACACAAACGAATTAGTTGTGTGCAAATCAACGCAATGCACAACGGAATGAGCTAGTTCATGTATACAATGCAACGCAACAAGTGCATAGGTCATGTTATTCTTCAATTGCACAACGTTGGAACGTATGTGCAAACGCAATGCAACAGTACATACTTTACCGTAACAGAATGAGTCGGTTCTTGTATGAATTGCATTACAATGCATATAATATGCATTATAATGCTAAGGATCATATTATGTTCTTCAGTTGCACAACGTTGGAACGTATGTTGCAACAGCACATATGTTATCTTAACGGAATGAGTTAGTTCTTGTATGCATTGCATTATTGTATGCATTGCATTGCATATTCTATGATAACACAACTAACTTAATAGGTTGTATGTTGAAAAAATAACATGTAAAATATGAGCTTAATTGCTTTATGCATTACAATGCATACAAGAACTAACTCATTTGGATGAGCAATGAAGAAACAACTACTTCATGCAGTGCATTGCTCACAGGATTTATCGTTGTGCAGTGAAGAATAACAACTATGTACAACAGAGAACATGGTTAACGTAATAAGTCAGTTCTTGTATGCATTTCATTCTAATGCATATTATGTGCATTGTAATGCAAAAATCATATCTCTGCAATAGACAAATATATTGATTAGTTAGTTGTATGCAGAGCAATGCAAGAGGACATATTTTAGTTTACGGGTTGTCTTTTCGGTGCACAGAGCAGAGCTTATATGTTATTCTACGCAACGCTGTGTTATGTCAATGCACTACAACAGCACGTTATCTCTTCATTGGGCAATTAAATGAGTTAGATCTTCTGTGCAGCTCAATGATCAATCTCTTCAGCAGGACATATGTTAACTCCTCAAATGCACAGCGGAATGAGTTAGTACTTGCAAAGAAACAAGTTCATAGCTTATGGTATTCTTCAATTGCTCAACGTTGGAACCTATGTGCAAATGCAACAGCAAATATGTTATCTAAAGGGAATGAGTTAGTTCTTGTATGCATTGCATTATAAGGCATATTCTATGCATTGTAATGCAAAGCTCACGTTGTTATCTTTTCAATAAACAAATGTAAAACAACTGTATGCAAAGCAAAGCAACGCGACAGCATATATGTTATCGTGTTGTCTTTTGGTTCTTGTATGCACTGCAACGCAACAAGTGCATAGCTTACATATTCTTCATTGTGTGCAATTGCACAGCAACAGCGCATTCCACAGCGTTGCATCGGATTTGCAATGCAAAAGCACATATGTCATCTTAACGGAATGAGTTAGTTCTTGTATGCATTATAAAGAATCTTCTATGCATTGTAATTCAAAGGCTTATGGTATGTTAACTCTTCAATAACCACAAGTATAAGTGAGTTGTATGCAAAGCAATGCCTTAGCACATACCTTATGTTTTGTCTTTTTAGCGCACAGAGGGTGAAGTTCTATGCAATTCTATGTGTTATCTCTTCAACAACATATGTTAACTCCTCAACGCACAACGGAATGAGTTAGTTCTTGTATGCACTGCAACGCAACAAGTGAACTGTGCGCAACAGCACTTTTACACAACAAAATGAATTAGATCTTCTATGCATTGCAATGCAAAAACAACCCCTTTTACATCTGAATGAGTTAGTTCTTGTATACAATGCAGCGCAACAACTGCATAGTTCATGTTATTCTTCAATTTGCTCAACGTTGGATCGTATGTGCAATGCAATGCAACAGTACGTATTTTTACCGTATCAGAATCAGTCAGTTCTTGTATGCATTGCAATGCAAAGGATCATATTATGTCCTTCTGTTGTTGGCTTCATATTATGTTGGAACGTATGTGCAAGTGCAACAGCACATATGTTATCTTAACGGAATGAATTATTGAATGCATTGCATTTTAATTCATATTCTTTGCACTGTACTGCAAAGCTCACGTTATTATCTCTTTTATAAACAAATGTATAAGTTGTATGCAAAGCAACGCGACAGCATATATGTTATTGTGTTGTCTTTTCAGTGCACAGCGGTTTGAGTTAGTTCTTGAATGCGCTGTAAACGCTGGAGCGTATGTGCAATGAAATGCAATAACACATACGGAATACGGAAAAACATACGTTTTTGTAAGCATTGCATTATAATGCATTTTCAATGAAAAAGGCTCATGTTATCTCTTGCACGTGTCATGTTTTGTCGTTTCAGTGCACAGAGTAATAAGTAAGAACTTTATGCAATACTTGTTATCTCTTCAACAGCACATATGTATACTCTTCAATGCACAACGGAATGAGTTAGTTCTTGTATGCAATGCAACGCAACAAGTGCATAGCTTATATGCATATATTATTATTATGCATATTATATGCATAGAATATTATATTCTTCATTGCACAACGATAGGTTTTGTGCGCAATGCACTGCAACAGCACATATGTTAATCTCTTCATTGCACAGCAAAATGAGCTAGATCTTCTATGCTTTGTAATGCAAAATTCTCGTTACATCTTAAAACGACGATATACAACGGAAGTTAATTGTTTTATGCAATGCCATGAAACACCCATATTACGTGTTATTTTTCAATGGACAACGGAATGAGCAAAACGAAAGTGCATAGATTATGTTATTCTTCAATTGCACAACGTTGGAGCGTATGTGCAATGAAATGGAATAGCACATATGTTATCTTAACGGAATGAATTAGTTTTTGTATGCATTGCATTGTAATGCAATGGCGCATGTTATGTTATCTCCGTCTCTTCTACACAAATGTACAAGTTAGTTGTATGCAAAGCAAAGCTATAGCACATATATATTGTCTTTTCAGTGCACGGTGCACCCTTCAACAACACATATGTTTAACTCTTCAGTGCACAACGGAATTAGCACTTGCATTCATTGAAAAGCAACAAGTGCATAGCTTATGTTTGATTTTTCAATTGCACAACGATAGGTTCTATTTTATCTCTTCATTCCACACAATTGAGTTTTCTATGCATTATAATGCTAAAAGCTCATATGTTACAAATGACATCTTCCATATTACATTTACATATTACGCATATGCAATAAAACAGAATGTCTCGTGTATCATTCTTCAATGCAAAAACCAATACAATGTAGGCATTGCAATGCTAAAACATATATGATAGCTCTTAAATGCACAACAACCTTAGTTCTTTGCATTCAGTGAAATGAAAAAATGTATAATATCATGGAAATGGAAAATGGTCCTTATTGGAAAATCGAATGCTTTGTACGCATTGCAATCGAAATCAAATGTGTTACGAGTTAGTACACCCCCAGGCTGTGAAGTGTGTCAACTTGGAGAGTAGCCTTTAAAAGGGAACAGGGTTAACAGTGAAGTAACCCGGGGCGTACATGTGTCTGAGCCAAGATTCCTCGATCATGAACTTTTTACTCATTGACGCATTGACTCATTCTGATGCTACGTCAGCCATACAAAAGTCCAGCACATCTGACATATGTTAGTCGATGAGTCTTCAAATAAGAATGTACTATCCATAATCAAAGGCTCCCTCTGAAGTTAAATCAGCCAAAAAGCATAAGCAAAAGGTTATTCATAAATTGTCCATATTTGACGAGCTTAAACTTTTTTCTGTCCTAAGAGCCCTTGAACCTTCTAGACATACTCATTGACTCCTTGAGATGTTACATCAGCCATTCAGTAGTCCATATTTGACCTTCTGAACACTTTTCTGGTCCAAGAGTACTCGTTCATTACCTTTCAAAACACTTGACTCTTTCTGACGTTACATCAGCCATAGATAAGTCTTCATTTGACCTACTGACCTTATTTCTGGCAAAAGAGCCCTCGATGGTGAACTTTCTGTACATACTCATTGACTACTTCTGATGTTATATCAGCCATTCAGATGTTCCATATTTGACCTAATGCACATATTTGTGGCAGAAGAGTATTCAAGCTTGAACTTTTTTATACATACTTAATGAATAATTCTGGTGTTATTTAGACCAAATGTCTGCCAAATTAGTCCTTGATCATGAACTTTCTATTTCTGCCCATTGACTTCTAATGATACATCAGCCATAGAGTAGTGCATATTTGACCTGATGGGCATATATCTGGCCAAAGTGTATTCGAACTTGAACTTATTTTATACGTACATAATGCCCAAAAATTAGACCTACCGAAAATATTTCTGACAAATTAGTCCTTGATCATGAACTTTCTTATTACACTCTCATTGTCTCTATCTGATGTTACATCGGCCATACGGAAGTCCTTTTTTGACCTTATGGACATATTTCTGGCCTAAGAGTCGTTGATCTTGAACTTTCTATTTCTACCCATTGACAATCAGAAGTCCATATTTGATTAACGTAAGAAAAAATTTTGGCCTAAGATTCCTCACACATGAACTTTCTTTATATACTCATTGACTCTTTCTGATGTTACATCAGCCATTCAGTAGTCCATATTTGACCTTCTGAACACTTTTCTGGTCCAAGAGTACTCGTTCATTACCTTTCAAAACACTTCCATTGACTCTTTCTGATGTTACATCAGCCATAGATAAATCTTCATTTGACCTACTGATCATATGTCTGGCCAAAGAGCCCTCGATCATGAACTTTCTGGACATACTCATTGATTTATTCTAAGGTTACATCAGCCGTACAGAAGTCCAGTTTTGACCTAATGGACATATATCTAGCCAAAGTGTGCTCGATTTTGAACTTTTTTATACATAATCAATGCCCATTTTAGGCCTACTGAAAATATTTCTGACAAAGTAGTCCTTCATCATGAACTTTCTATAACACACTCATTGACTCTTTGTGATGTAACATCAGCCATAGATAAGTCTTCATTTGACCTACTGACCTTATTTCTGGCAAAAGAGCCCTCGATGATGAACTTTCTGTACATACTCATTGACTACTTCTGATGCTATATCAGCCATTCAGAAGTTCCATATTTGACCCAATGGACATATTTGTGGCAAAAGAGTATTCAAGCTTGAACTTTTTTATACATACTTAATGAATAATTCTGGTGTTATATAGACCAAATGTCTGCCAAATTAGTCCTTGATCATGAACTTTCTATTTCTGCCCATTGACTTCTAATGATACATCAGCCATAGAGTAGTGTATATTTGACCTGATGGGCATATATCTGGCCAAAGTGTATTCGAACTTGAACTTATTTTATACGTACATAATGCCCAAAAATTAGACCTACTGAAAATATTTCTGACAAATTAGTCCTTGATCATGAACTTTCTATTACACTCTCATTGTCTCTATCTGATGTTACATCGGCCATACAGAAGTCCTTTTTTGACCTTATGGACATATTTCTGGCTTAAGAGTCGTTGATCTTGAACTTTCTATTTCTACCCTTTGACTCCTTCTAAATGATACATCAGCCATACAGTAGTGCATATTTGACCTAATGGACATACATCTAGCCAAAGTGTACTCGATCTTGAACTTTTTTATACATACATAATGTCCAAATTAGACCTACTGAAAATATTTCTGACAAATTAGTCCTTCATCATGAACTTTCTATAATACTCTCATTGACTCCATCTGATTTTACATCAGCCATAAGATGGTCCATATTTGATGAGCTTAAAGTTTTTTCTGTCCTAAGAGCCCTTGAACATGAACCTTCTAGACATACTCATTGACTCCTTCAGATGTTACACCAGCCAATCAGAAGTCCATATTTGATTAACATAAGAAAATTTTTTGGCCTAAGATTCCTCACACATGAACTTTCTTTATATACTCATTGACTCTTTCTGATGTTACATCAGCCATTCAGTAGTCCATATTTGACCTTCTGAACACTTTTCTGGTCTAAGAGTACTCGTTCATTACCTTTCAAAACACTTCCATTGACTCTTTCTGATGTTACATCAGCCATAGATAAATCTTCTTTTGATCTACTGATCAGATGTCTGGCCAAAGAGCCCTCGATCATGAACTTTCTGGACATACTCATTGATTTATTTTAAGGTTACATCAGCCCTACAGAAGTCCAGTTTTGACCTAATGGACATATTTCTGGCCTAAGAGTCATTGATCTTGAACTTTCTATTTCTACCCATTGACTCCTTCTGATGATACGTCAACCATACAGTATTAGACCTAATGGACATATATCTAGCCAAAGTGTGCTCGATTTTGAACTTTTTTTATACATAATCAATGCCCATTTTAGGCCTACTGAAAATATTTCTGACAAAGTAGTCCTTCATCATGAACTTTCTATAACACACTCATTGACTCTTTCTGATGTAACATCAGCCATAGATAAGTCTTCATTTGACCTACTGACCTTATTTCTGGCAAAAGAGCCCTCGATGATGAACTTTCTGTACATACTCATTGACTACTTCTGATGTTATATCAGCAATTCAGAAGTTCCATATTTGACCTAATGGACATATTTGTGGCAAAAGAGTATTCAAGCTTGAACTTTTTTATACATACTTAATAAATAATTCTGGTGTTATATAGACCGAATGAACATTTGTCTGCCAAATTAGTCCTTGATCATGAACTTTCTATTTCTGCCCATTGACTTCTAATGATACATCAGCCATACAGTACTGCACATTTGACCTGATGGGCATATATCTGGCCAAAGTGTATTCGAACTTGAACTTATTTTATATGTACATAATGCCCAAAAATTAGACCTACTGAAAATATTTCTGACAAATTAGTCCTTGATCATGAACTTTCTATTACACTCTCATTGACTCCATCTGATTTTACATCAGCCATAAAATGGTCCATATTTGATGAGCTTAAAGTTTTTTCTGTCCTAAGAGCCCTTGAACATGAACCTTCTAGACATACTCATTGACTCCTTCAGATGTTACACCAGCCAATCAGAAGTCCATATTTGATTAACATAAGAAACATTTTTGGCCTAAGATTTCTCACACATGAACTTTCTTTATATACTCATTGACTCTTTCTGATGTTACATCAGCCATTCAGTAGTCCATATTTGACCTTCTGAACACTTTTCTGGTCCAAGAGTACTCGTTCATTACCTTTCAAAACACTTCCATTGACTCTTTCTGATGTTACATCAGCCATAGGTAAATCTTCATTTGACCTACTGATCATATGTCTGGCCAAAGAGCCCTCGATCATGAACTTTCTGGACATACTCATTGATTTATTCTAAGGTTACATCAGCCGTACAGAAGTCCAATTTTGACCTAATGGACATATTTCTGGCCTAAGAGTCTTTGATCTTGAACTTTCTATTTCTACCCATTGACTCCTTCTGATGATACGTCAGCCATACAGTAGTGCGTATTAGACCTAATGGACATATATCTAGCCAAAGTATGCTCGATTTTGAACTTTTTTATACATACTCAATGCCCATTATAGACCTACAGAAATTATTTCTGACAAATTAATCCTTCATCATGAATTTTCTATAACACTCTCATTGACTCTTTCTGATGTTACATCAGCCATATGTCTGGCCCAGTCTTCATTTGACCTACTGACCTTATTTCTGGCAAAAGAGCCCTCGATCATGAACTTTCTGTACATACTCATTGACTCCTTCTGATGTTATATCAGCCATTCAGAAGTTCCATATTTGTCCTAATGGACATATATCTGGCCCAAGAGTCGTCAATCTTGAATTTTCTATTTCTACTCATTGAGAAGGATGAGATATGTCAGCCATAAAGTAGTGCATATTTTACCTAATGGCCATATTTCTGGCCAAAGAGTGCTCGATCTTGAACTTATTAGACAGACTCATTGACTCCTTCTGATGTTACATCAGCCATTCAGAAGTCCGTATTTGATCTTCTGAACACGTTTCTGGCCCAAGAGTCATCAATCATGAACTTTCTATACATACTCATTGACTCTTTCTGATGATACATCAGCTATAGATAAGTCTTTATTTGACTTACTAATCATATTTCAGGCCCAAGAGTCATCAATCATGAACTTTCAAAACACTTTCATTGACTCTTTCTGATGTAACATCAGCCATAGATAAGTCTTTATTTGACTTACTAATCATATTTCTTGCAAAAGAGCCCTCGACCATGAACCTTCTGTACATTCTCATTGATTCCTTCTGATGTTACATCAGCCATAAAGAAGTCCATATTTGACCTAACGGAACATATTTCTGGCCTAAAAGTCATCGATCTTGAACTTTGTATTTCTGTTCATTGACTCCTACCCTGACAACAACATAGCGATGGCACAGATCCGGCCCACATCTGGTCTGTGTATAAACCACATGTTCCAGATGAGGGCCGGATTTGGGCCACACTATGTTGCTGTCTGTGTCTGATGATACATCAGCCATGCAGTAAGGCATATTTTACGTACTGAACATACTTTAGGCCCAAGACTCGTCGATCATGATCTTTCTATACATACTCATTGACTCCTTCTGATGTTATTGTCAGCCATTCAGAAGTCCATATTTGATCTAACGGACATATATCTGGCCCAAGAGTCATCGATCATGAACGTTATATTTCTACCCATTGACTCCTTCTGATGATACGTCAGTCATACAGTTGTGCATATTTGACCTAATGGACATATATTGGCCAAAGTGTACTGGATCTTCAACTTTTTTTATACATAATGATGACTAATTCTTATGTTACTTCAACCACACAGAAGCCCAAATTAGACCTAATGAACACATTTTTGACAGAATAGTCCCAGATCATGAACTTTCTAACATTCTCATTGAGTCCATCTGATGTTACATCAGCCATAAAGTAGTCCATATTTGATTAACTTAAATTTTTTTCTGGCCTAAGAGTCAGAAAACATGAACATGAACTTTCTATATATACTCTTTGACTCCTTCTGATGTTACATCAGCCATAAAGTATATATTTGACCTTTTGAACACGTTTCTGGCCCAAGAGTACTCGTTCATTACCTTTCAAAACACTTCCATTGACTCTGTCTGATGTTACATCAGCCATAGATAAATCTTCATTTGACCTACTGATCATATGTCTGGCCAAAGAGCCCTCGATCATGAACTTTCTGGACATACTCATTGATTTATTCTAAGGTTACATCAGCCTTACAGAAGTCCAATTTTGACCTAATGGACATATATCTAGCCAAAGTATGCTCGATTTTGAACTTTTTTATACATACTCAGTGCCCATTTTAGACCTACAGAAATTATTTCTGACAAATGAGTCCTTCATCATGAACTTTCTATAACACTCTCCTTGACTCCTTCTGATGTTATTTTCAGCCATTCCGAAGTCCATATTTGATCTAACGGACATATATCTGGCCCAAGAGTCATCGATCATGAACTTTATATTTCTACCCATTGACTCCTTCTGATGATACGTCAGTCATACAGTTGTGCATATTTGACCTTATGGACATATATTGGCCAAAGTGTACTGGATTTTCAACTTTTTTTATACATAATGACAAATTCTGATGTTACTTCAACCACACAGAAGCCCAAATTAGACCTAATGAACACATTTTTGACAAAATAGTCCCAGATCATGAACTTTCTAACATTCTCATTGAGTCCATCTGATGTTACATCAAGCCATAAAGTAGTCCATATTTGATTAACTTCATTTTTTTTTTCTGGCCTAAGAGTCAGAAAACATGAACATGAACTTTCAAAGTCTTTGACTCCTTCTGATGTTACATCAGCCATTCAGTAGTCCATATTTGACCTTCTGAACACGTTTCTGGCCAAAGAGTACTCGTTCATGAACTTTCAAAGCAAACTCATTGACTCTTTTTGATGTTACATCAGACAGACAGTAGTCCACATTTGACCTACTAAACATGTTTCAGGCCCAAGAGTCATCAGTCATAAACTTACAATACATACTCGTTGACTCCTTCTGATGTTACATCAGCCATTCAGTAGTCCATATTTGACCTTCTGAACACTTTTCTGGTCCAAGAGTACTCGTTCATTACCTTTCAAAACACTTCCATTGACTCTTTCTGATGTTACATCAGCCATAGATAAATCTTCATTTGATCTACTGATCATATGTCTGGCCAAAGAGCCCTCGATCATGAACTTTCTGTACATACTCATTGACTCCTTCTGATGTTATATCAGCCATTCAGAAGTTCCATATTTGTCCTAATGGACATATATCTGGCCCAAGAGTCGTCAATCTTGAATTTTCTATTTCTACTCATTGAGAAGGATGAGATATGTCAGCCATAAAGTAGTGCATATTTTACCTAATGGCCATATTTCTGGCCAAAGAGTGCTCGATCTTGAACTTATTAGACAGACTCATTGACTCCTTCTGATGTTACATCAGCCATTCAGAAGTCCGTATTTGATCTTCTGAACACGTTTCTGGCCCAAGAGTCATCAATCATGAACTTTCTATACATACTCATTGACTCTTTCTGATGATACATCAGCCATAGATAAGTCTTTATTTGACTTACTAATCATATTTCAGGCCCAAGAGTCATCAGTCATGAACTTTCAAAACACTTTCATTGACTCTTTCTGATGTAACATCAGCCATAGATAAGTCTTTATTTGACTTACTAATCATATTTCTTGCAAAAGAGCCCTCGACCATGAACCTTCTGTACATTCTCATTGATTCCTTCTGTTGTTACATCAGCCATAAAGAAGTCCATATTTGACCTAACGGAACATATTTCTGGCCTAAAAGTCATAGGTCTTGAACTTTGTATTTCTGTTCATTGACTCCTACCCTGACAACAACATAGTGATGGCACAGATCCGGCCCACATCTGGTCCGTGTATAAACCACATGTTCCAGATGAGGGCCGGATTTGGGCCAGACTATGTTGCTGTCTGGGTCTGATGATACGTCAGCCATACAGTAAGGCATATTTTACCTACTGAACATACTCTATAGGCCCAAGACTCGTCGATCATGAACTTTCTATACGTACTAATTGACTTCTTCTGATGTTATTGTCAGCCATTCCGAAGTCCATATTTGATCTAACGGACATAAATGTGGCCAAAGAGTCATCGATCATGAACTTTATATTTCTACCCATTGACTCCTTCTGATGATACGTCAGCCATACAGTAGTGCATATTTGATCAGCCATAAAGTAGTCCATATTTGACCTTCTGAACACGTTTCTGGCCCAAGAGTACTCGTTCATGAACTTTCAAAGCAAACTCATTGACTCTTTTTGATGTTACATCAGACAGAGAGCAGTCTATATTTGACCCACTAAATATATTTCAGGCCCAAGAGTCATCGATCATGAACTTTCAATACATACCGAATGTTCAAATATTAACGTACAATATATAATCATAGACTCCTTCTGATGTTAAATCAGCCATACAGAAGTCCATATTTGACCTACTGAACATATTTCTGGCAAATTTATCCACGATCTTAAACTTTCTATATTTGTTGACTCCTTCTGATGTTTTTCAGACATACAGTAGCCTATATTTGACCTAACGCAATTATTCCTGGCCCGAGTTCTCGATCACGAACATGGCCTACTGAAAATATTTCAAAGGGTCCTTGAACTTGAACTTTCTATACATATTCATTGCCTACTTCTGCTGTTACATCAGTCAGATAGTAGTCCATATTTGATCTAATAAACATGTTTCTGCCAAAACAAATCAACAGTACTCATTCAAAAACATTTTTAAAACAAACTAATTCACTCTTTCTGATGTTACGTCAGCCATACAGAAGTCCATATTTGATCAAGTGAACGTATTTCACTTTCGATACATCCTCATTGACTATGTTACATCAGTCAGACAGTAGTCCACATTCGACTTTTTTGAACATACTTGTACTAAAGGGTACTCGATCTTGAACTTTTTTATACATACTTACCACTTCTGGTGTAACATCAGCTAAACTGCAGTCCATATTTTACATAATGCAATTATTGCAGGCCTAAGGGTCCTTCATCATGAACTTTCTATACATATTCATTGACTTCTGATGATACGGCAGCCAGACATTAGCCCATATTTGACCTACTGAACAGATGTCTGGCAAAAAAAAAAAAAAAAAAATCCCCCCCCAAAAAAACATCAGCCAGACAATAATCCATAGTTGACCTACTTACATTTTTTTCTGGCCCAAGAGTCCTCAATCATGAATATTCTATACATACTCATTGCCTCATTCTGATGTTACATTAGCCATGAAGAATTCCATATTTGACTAACTGAACATATTTCTGGCAAAAGAATCTTCGATCATGAACTTTTTTTTACATACTCTTTGAGTCCTTTAGTCCAGAAGAAGTCAATGAATATGTATAGAATGTTCAAGTTCGAGAGACCCTTTTGCCAGAAATATGTTGAGTAGGTATGGAATTCTGTATGGCTGATTTAACATCAGAAAGAGCCTATGATTATGTATAGGTCATTCATATTTGAAGACTCATCGACTAACGATATGTTCAATAGGTCAACTACTGTATGGCTGACGTATCATCAGGAGTCAATGAGGACAAAAACAATGTTCCATATCGACGACTCTTGGGCCAGAAACATGTCCATTAGATCAAATATGGACTTCTGAATGGCTGATGTAAAACATCAGAAGGAAACAATGACAATGTACAGAAAGTTCAAGATCAATGTGGACTTCAAATGTGGACTTCCTGATGTAACATCAAAAAGAGTCAATGAGTTTGTTTTGAAAGGTCATGATCAAGGACTCTTGGGGCAAAAATGTGTTCAGAAAGGGTCAATGTGATGATGGAGTCAATGAGTAAGAGAAAGTTCATGATTGAGGACTAATTTCCCAGACAGTAACATGATGTGGCCCAGATCCGGCCCATATCTGGTACATGTGGATTACACGCAGACCAGATGTGGGCCGGATCTGGGCCGATACTATACATACTGGGTTGTCTTTCAGGGTTGTCAGAAATATGTTCATTCGATCTAATATGCTACTTCTGTATGGCTGAAGAAACATCAGAATTAGTCATTCTTTGGCCAGAGTATTCTTTGGCCAGATATATGTCCATTAGGTCAAATATGCACTACTGT
The DNA here is from genome assembly GCF_018812025.1 of Megalobrama amblycephala. NCBI lineage: Eukaryota > Metazoa > Chordata > Actinopteri > Cypriniformes > Xenocyprididae > Megalobrama > Megalobrama amblycephala. The sequence continues at coordinate 38,626,104 of NC_063048.1, read as the reverse complement.
ATGCCTGACGTATCATCAGAAGGAGTCAATGGGTAGAAATAGAAAGTTCATGTTCAACGATCCTTAGGCCAGAAATATGTCCATTAGGTCAAATATGGACTGATGAAACATCAGTAGTCAATGAATATACATAGAATGTTCAAGTTTGAGGACCCTTTAGCTAGAAATATGTTCAGATATGGACTTCTGTATGGCTGATTTAACTTCAGAAGGAGCCTATAATCATAGGATAGTACATTCCTATTTGAAGACTCATCGACTAATAATATGTTCATTAGGTCAAATATGGACTACTGAATGGCTGACATATCATGAGAAAGAGTCAATGATTACTTATTGTACATTCATATTTGAAGACTTATCGATTAACAATATGTTCAATAGGTTAAATAAGGAATACCGTATGGCTGATGTATCGTGAGGAGGAGACAATTAGTAGAAATAGAAAGTTCAAGATTGACGACATTTGGGCCAGAAATATGTCCATTAGTTCAAATATGGACTTCTGTATGGAGTATGTAAAAAAGTTCATGATCGAAGACTCTTGGGCAAGAAATATGTTCAGTAGGCCAAATGTTGACTAAATGGCTGACGAAATGTATAAAAAAGTCAAAGATAGAGTATTCTTTGGCCAGACATGATATATGTCCATTAGGTCAACTATGGACTACTTATATGGATGACATATCATCAGGAGTGATTGATTAGAAATAGAAAGTTCATGATCAACGACTCTTGGGCCAGATATGTCTATTAGGTCAAATATGGATTTCTGTATGGCTGATGTAACATCAGAAGGAACAACATACCTTCCCCGACAGCAACATAGTGTCGGCCCAGATCTGGCCCACATCTGGTCCGCGTGTAATCCATGTGTACCAGATGTGGGCCCGATTTGGGCCAGACTATGTTGTTGTCTGGGTTATGTTATAGAAAGTTCATGATCAAGGACTCTTTGGCCAGAAAAAAGATCGACTTTGGACTACTTTATGGCTGAAGTAACATCGGCGTTTGTCATTAAGTATAGAAAAGTTCAAGATCGAATACTCTTTGGCCAAACATATGTCCATCACATCCAATATGGACTTCTGAATGGCCGATGTAACATCAGATGGAATCAATGGGAATGTACAGAAAGTTCATAATAAAAGTCTCTTTGCCAGAAATATGTTCATTTGGTTTAATTTGGACTTTTGTATGGTTGAAGAAAACATCAGGAGGAGTCATTAAGTTTGTCTGAAAAAGTTCCAGATGGAGTACTCTTTGGCCATAAATATGTCCATTAGGTCAAATACGCACTGTTTTATGGCTGATCTATCATCAGAAGGAGCCAATGACAAGAAGGGGACAAATATGGACTTCTGTTTGTCTGAAGTAACATCAGAAGGTGACGTATCATCAAGCGGATGCAATAAGTAAGTGTAAAAAAGATCAAGACTGAGTACTCTTTGGCTAGAAATATGTCCATTAAGTCAAATATGGACTAATGTATGGCTGATGTATCAACAGAAGGTGTCAATGAGTAAATATAGAAAGTTCAAAATTGAGGACTCTTGGGCCAGAAAAAACTTTAAGTTTGTCAAATATGGACTTCTGTATGGCTGATTTAACATCAAGAAGGGGCCTAAGATTATGTATAGTACATTCATATTTGAAGACTCATTGACTAACAATATGTTCAATAGGTTGAATGTGGACTTCTGAATGGCTGATGTAACATCAGATGGAGTCAATAAGTATGAAAAAACATTAATGATCGAGGACTCTTGGGCAAAAAAATATGTTCAATGGGTCAAGTATTGACTACTGTATGGCTGACGTATCATCAGACAGTCAATAGGTATGTATAAAAAAGCTCAATATTGAGTATTCTTTGTCCTGAAATACATCCATTAGGTCAAATATAGACTTCTGTATGGCTTACGTAACATCAGATGGAGTCAATGAATATGTTATAGAAAGTTCATGATCGATGAACTATGGGCCTGAAATATGTTCAGTAGGTCAAATATGGACCTCTACAGCTGAGTTAACTTCAGAAGTTATCTTATGATTATGGATAGTTTATTTCATATTTGAAGATTCATCGACTAACAAATATGTTCAATAGATCAAATATGAATTTCTGTATGGCTGACATATCATCAGAAGGAGTCAATGAGTATGTTATAGAAAGTTCATGATCGAGGACTAATTTTTCAAAAATGTTTTCATTAGGTCTAATTTGGACTTCTGTATTGCTGATGTAACATCGGATAGAGTCATTATGTATAAATAATTTCAAGACTGAGCACTCTTTGGCCATAAATATGTCAGTTACATCAAACATGCACTACTGTATGGCTGATGTATCATCAGAAGGAATCAATGAACAGAAATAGAAAGTTCAACATCGATGACTCTTGGGCCAGATATATGTCTATTACATCTAATATGGACTTCTCTTTGACTAATATGACATCAGAAAGAGTCAATGAGTTTGTTTTGAAAGTTCATGAGCGAGGACTCTTGGGCCAGAAAAAACTTTAAGTTCGTCAAATATGAGTATGGTTGACGTATAATCAGAAGGAGTCAATGAACAAAAATATAAAGTTCAAGATCGATGACTCTTGGGCCAAATATGTGTCCTTTAGGTCAACTATGGTCTTCTGAATGGCTGTTGTAACATCAGAAGGAATCAATGAGAATGTACAGAAAGTCCATGTTGGAGGACTCTTTTGCCAGAAATATGATCAGTAGGTCAAATTTGGTCTTCTTCTATGGCTGATGTAACATCAAAAATAGTCAATGAGTTTTTTTGGAAAGTTCATGAATGAACCTGACTGTTTGGCCAGAAATGTGTTCAGAAAGTCAAATATGGACTACCGAATGGCTGATGTAACAATAGGAGTCAATGACTATGTATAGAAAGTTAATGATCACGGACTCTTGGGCCAGAAGAAATTTTAAGTTCTTGGACTACTTTATGGCTGATAGAAAAGTCTGAAAAAGTTCAAGAACGAGTACTCTTTGGCCCGAAATATGTCTATTAGGTCAAATACGCACTGCTCTATGGCTGACCTATCATCAGAAGGAGTCAATGATAAGACATAGAACGTTTATTATTGACGACTATTGGGCCAGAAATTTTAATGTCTGTCTGAAAAGTAACATCAGAATGTATCAGTGAGGAATGTACATGATCAATGGCTCTTTTGCCCGAAATCTGATCAGAAGGTCAAATACGCACTGTTTTATGGCTGATCTATCATCAGAAGGAGCCAATGATAAGAAGGGGACAAATATGGACTTCTGTTTGTCTGAAGTAACATCAGAAGGTATCAATGAGAACGTACATGATCAGTGGCTCTTTTGCCCGAAATCTGATCAGAAGGATCAGAAGAAGTCAATGAGTATGTATAAAAAGTTCATGATCGAAGACTCTTGGACCAGAAATATGTTCAGTAGGTCAAATTTTGATTTCTGTATGGCTGACATATCATCAAGCGGATGCAATAAGTAAGTGTAAAAAAGATCAAGACTGAGTACTCTTTGGCTAGAAATATGTCCATTAAGTCAAATATGGACTAATGTATGGCTGATGTATCAACAGAAGGTGTCAATGAGTAAATATAGAAAGTTCAAAATTGAGGACTCTTGGGCCAGAAAAAACTTTAAGTTTGTCAAATATGGACTTCTGTATGGCTGATTTAACATCAAGAAGGGGCCTAAGATTATGTATAGTACATTCATATTTGAAGACTCATTGACTAACAATATGTTCAATAGGTTGAATGTGGACTTCTGAATGGCTGATGTAACATCAGATGGAGTCAATAAGTATGAAAAAACATTAATGATCGAGGACTCTTGGGCAAAAAAATATGTTCAATGGGTCAAGTATTGACTACTGTATGGCTGACGTATCATCAGACAGTCAATAGGTATGTATAAAAAAGCTCAATATTGAGTATTCTTTGTCCTGAAATACATCCATTAGGTCAAATATAGACTTCTGTATGGCTTACGTAACATCAGATGGAGTCAATGAATATGTTATAGAAAGTTCATGATCGATGAACTATGGGCCTGAAATATGTTCAGTAGGTCAAATATGGACACCTCTACGGCTGAGTTAACTTCAGAAGTTATCTTATGATTATGGATAGTTTATTTCATATTTGAAGATTCATCGACTAACAAATATGTTCAATAGATCAAATATGAAGTTCTGTATGGCTGACATATCATCAGAAGGAGTCAATGAGTATGTTATAGAAAGTTCATGATCGAGGACTAATTTTTCAAAAATGTTTTCATTAGGTCTAATTTGGACTTCTGTATTGCTGATGTAACATCGGATAGAGTCATTATGTATAAATAATTTCAAGACTGAGCACTCTTTGGCCATAAATATGTCAGTTACATCAAACATGCACTACTGTATGGCTGATGTATCATCAGAAGGAATCAATGAACAGAAATAGAAAGTTCAACATCGATGACTCTTGGGCCAGATATATGTCTATTACATCTAATATGGACTTCTCTTTGACTAATATGACATCAGAAAGAGTCAATGAGTTTGTTTTGAAAGTTCATGAGCGAGGACTCTTGGGCCAGAAAAAACTTTAAGTTCGTCAAATATGGACTACTGTATGGCTGATGTAACATCAGAAGTAGTCAATGGCTATGTATGAAAAGTTCATGATCGAGGACTCTTTGATCGAAATATGTCAGTAGGTCAAATATGGACTACTGTATGGCTGACGTATTATCAGAAGGACTGAATGAACAGAAATTGAAAGTTGGGCCAGATATATGTCCATTACGTCAAATATGGACTTCTGAATGGCTGATGTAATATCAGAAAGATACAATGAGAATGTACAGAAAGTTCATGATGTAGAGCTCTTTTGCCAGTAATATGATCAGTAGGTCAAATGTGGCCTTCTCTATTGCTGATGTAACATCAAAAAGGGTCAATGAGTTTGTTTTGAATGTTCATGAATGAGTACTCGGACCAGAAACGTGTTCAGAAGGGCAAATGTGGACTACGGCTGATGTAACATCAGATGGAGTTAATTAGGATGTTATAGAAAGTTCATGATCGAGGACTAATTCGTCAAAAATATTTTTATTAGGTCTAATTTGGGCTTCTTTATGGTAGAATTAACATCAGAATTAGTCATTATGTATAAAAAAAAGTTAAAGATCGAGTACACTTTGGCCATATATATGTCCATTAGGCCAAATATGCACTACTGTATTGCTGACGTATCATCAGAAGGAGTCAATTGGGTAGAAATAGAAAGTTCATGTTCAACGATCCTTAGGCCAGAAATATGTCCATTAGGTCAAATATGGACTTCTGAATGGCTGATGTAACCTTAGAAGGAGTAAATGAGTATGTATAGAAATTTCATGATCGATGATTCTTGGACCTGAAATATGTTCAGTAGGTCAAATATGCACTACTGTATGGTTGACGTATAATCAGAAGGAGTCAATGAACAAAAATATAAAGTTCAAGATCGATGACTCTTGGGCCAAATATGTGTCCTTTAGGTCAAATATGGTCTTCTGAATGGCTGTTGTAACATCAGAAGGAATCAATGAGAATGTACAGAAAGTCCATGTTGGAGGACTATGAAATATGATCAGTAGGTCAAATTTGGTCTTCTTCTATGGCTGATGTAACATCAAAAATAGTCAATGAGTTTTTTGGAAAGTTCATGAATGAACCTGACTGTTTGGCCAGAAATGTGTTCAGAAAGTCAAATATGGATTACCGAATGGCTGATGTAACAATAGGAGTCAATGACTATGTATAGAAAGTTAATGATCAAGGACTCTTGGGCCAGAAGAAATTTTAAGTTCTTGGACTACTTTATGGCTGATAGAAAAGTCTGAAAAAGTTCAAGAACGAGTACTCTTTGGCCCGAAATATGTCTATTAGGGCAAATACGCACTGGCTGACCTATCATCAGAAGGAGTCAATCATAAGACATAGAAAGTTTATTATTGACGACTATTGGGCCAGAAATGTTATTGTCTGTCTGAAAAGTAACATCAGAATGTATCAATGAGGAATGTACATGATCAATGGCTCTTTTGCCCGAAATCTGATCAGAAGGTCAAATACGCACTGCTTTATGGCTGATCTATCATCAGAAGGAGCCAATGATAAGAAGGGGACTAATATGGACTTCTGTTTGTCTGAAGTAACATCAGAAGGTATCAATGAGAATGTACATGATCAATGGCTCTTTTGCCCGAAATCTGATTAGAAGGTCAAATGTGGACTTCTTTATGGCTGATGTAACATCAGAAGGTCAATGAGTATGTATAAAAAGTTCATGATCGAAGACTCTTGGACCAGAAATATGTTCAGTAGGTCAAATTTTGATTTCTGTATGGTTGACATATCATCAAGCGGATTCAATAAGTAAGTGTAAAAAAGATCAAGACTTGAGTATACTTTGGCTAAAAATATGTCCATTAAGTCAAATATGGCTGAAGTATCATCAGAAGGTGTCAAGGAGTATATATAGAACGTTCAAAATGGAGGACTCTTGGGCCAGAATAACCTTTAAGTTGGTCAAATATGGACTTCTGTATGGTCGATTTAACATCAGAAGGGGCCTAAGATTATGTATAGTACATTCATATATTTGAAGACTCATTGACTAACAATGTGGACTTCGGTATGGCTGATGTAACATCAGATGGAGTCAATGGAGGTCAATGTATAAAACGTTCATGATTTAGGATTCTTCGGCCAAAAATATGTTTAATGAGTCAAGTATTGACTACTATACGGCTCACATATCAGATGACAGAGTCAATAAGTATGTAAAAAAAAAGTTCAAGATTGAGTATTCTTTGGCAAGAATATGTCCATAAGGTAAAATATGGACTACTGTATGGCTGATGTATATCATCAGAAGGAACAAAAGAGAAGATATAGAAAGATCAAGATTGGTGACTCTCGGGCCAGATCCATTAGGTCAAATCTGGACTTCTGTATGGCCAATGTAACATTAGAACAAGTCATTAAGTAATGTATAAAAAGGTGCAGGATCAAGCACTCTTTGGCCAGAAATGTCTCCATTAGGTCAAATATGCACTATTGTATGGCTGACGTTTCATTAGAAGGAGTCAATAATATGCATTATAATGCATTATAGAATATGCATTATAATGCAATGCATACAAGAACTAACTCATTTCGTTAAGATAACATATGTGCTTTTGCATTGCATTTGCACATAAGTTCCAACGTTGTGCAATTGAAGAATAACATAAGCTATGCACTTGTTTCGTTGCAAGTACTAACTCTGTGTACTGAAGAACAGTGTTGGTCACATTGCTTTAAAAAAGTAATTAGTTATAGTTACTTCTCACAAATAGTAACGGAGTTAGTAACTGAGTTACATCATTATAAAAGTAACTAATTACCAGGGAAAATAACTATTGCGTTACTTAAAAAAAATAAAATAAAAATATGCCAAATAAATTGAATGCCCCCAATATTACATATAAGTCTAAGAATAAATTATTCTTGATGCGACTCCTGACTCATGATCCGCTCTTGCTCACGACATGAAATTTCTCTGTACTGTGTTGGTAGCCATTAAAGAAAACGTAGTTTCATATTTATGTTTAAATAGTCCTATGTTATGTTTTAAATCCATTTATTCGATTATGAAAAGTTAGTGAACAGCATGAGTAAGATGCATCATAAGATATCACAAATATATCGGGAGACATGGAGTGGGTCAGATAAGATTTTTACCACTTCATTAAGTTTTGCTTTGTAGAAAGCCTTTCTTTAAAGTGAATTTCGTTTTGTAAAAATTGTATCTTAATTTTAATCAATGTTTCATCTACCAATTGCTTTGATTTAATATATAACAAGCAAATATAGCAGACAATAAAATCATGACATGGAGGCGCGGGCGCGATCACTGGCGCGTGAACTGGAGCGCGTCTTAAATGAACCGAAACTCAGAGGCTGCTTGCCTCGCAGACATGAGAAATATATCTATAGAATGTTTGAAATATCTACTTTAACGAAAATGAAGTTATTAAAAACGAAAAGAAAGAGGCTACTCTGATTATGTAGCCTAATCCGAATGAAATGTGCGTCATCTCTCTAGGCGCGTCCATATGAGCAGATGATCAGCAACGTGAATCAGCAATGTCAACTTCATCTTTGCAGCCGACACTGATTCAGAAAACATTACTTTATTAATAAACAATTAAAATGTCTCCTTACTGTTTTTGTCACACTCATAATCATTACTTTTGCCGGTTCTTTATGGCAATTATGCGTGCCATTGAGTGCTATATAGCCTATGTAAACGCTCCTTATTATGGTTTATTCTCTCCAGTATTTAAGAAATTAAATTAATATAAATGTGATTAGTCAACTAATAGCTTAAATGAACAACTACTAGTCGACTAGAAAAAAAACTCATTTCACATATTTTCGATCAAGCATCAAAAAGGGTATTCTGGTTTGAGCTCGCGCTTCGCGCGCATGCTCTGACAGACACACACACAGCGCATCGTACATTATTATCAGTTTAAAATTATATTTGTGTGTGACTTACCGCAGCACACACCAGAGAAAAAAACTTTGCAGGTCCTATGGCTGAGAGAGAGCCTACTCGGATGAAAACCGCTTCAGTGAGCTCAATTATAGTAACGCGGCATTTTTTTGGTCAGTAACGGTAACGGCGTTGTAACTTGAGAAAAAGTAATTCGTTTGATTACTCGTTACTGAAAAACGTAAAGGCGTTAGTAACGCCGTTTATTTATAACGCCGTTATTCCCATCACTGCTGAAGAGTTAACTATGTGTTGCTGAAGATATAACATCACAGAAGATCTAACTCATTTAATTGTGCAATGAAGAGATAACATGTGCATTGACCTAACACATGACCTAACGTTGTGCAACGTAGAATAACATATACGCTATGATCTGTGCACTTAAAAGACAACCCGTAACATATGTCCTCTCGCATTGCTTTGCATACAACTAACTAATGTATACAGTTGTGTATTGCAGAGATAACTTAATATGATTATTTGCATTACAATGCACGGAATATGCATTAGAATGAAACGCATACAAGAACTGACTTTTTACGTTAACCATGTACTGTTGTACATAGTTGTTATTCTTCACTGCACAACGATAAATCCTGTGAGCAATGCACTGCTGAAGTTGTTTCTTCATTGCGCAACCCAACGAGTTCGTTCTTGTATGCATTGTAATGCATAAAGCAATTAAGCTCATATTTTAAATGTTATCTTTTCAACGTACAAACTATTAAGTTAGTTGTTTTATCATAGAATATGCATTAAAATGCAATGCCTGCAAGAACTAACTCATTCCGTTAAGATATAACATATGTGCTGATGCATTGCATTTGCACATACGCTCCAACGTTGTGCAACTGAAGAATGACATAATCTGTGCATTGTCCAACGTTGTGCAATTGAAGAATAATATAAGTTATGCACTTGTTGCGTTACAGCGCATTCTCAAGAACTAACTCAATCCGCCGTGCATTGAAAAGTTAACGTGTGTCCTGTAAGGATACAACACGTATAGACGTGTACATTGACATAATTTGGTTATGCAATGAAGAATAACATATAAGCTATGCACTTATGGCTTTGCAGTGCATACAAGAACGAACTCATTCCGTTGTGCATTGAAGAGTTCACGTATGTGCTGTTGAAGAGATAACACAGATAATTGCATAGAAGATCGAACTTAATCCTCTGTGCGCTGAAAAGACAATACATAACGTATGTGCATTGCTTTGCATCCAACTCACTTATACATGTGTTTATTGAAGAGGTAGCATATCATGAGCCTTTGCATTACACTGCATAGAAGATTCTTTATAATACAATGCATACAAAAACTAACTCATTGCGTTAAGATTACATATGTGCTGTTGCATTGCATTGCAAATCCGATGCAACGTTGTGGAATGAAGAGATAATATAGTGGAGTTGCTATGCATATCGTTGTGCAATGAATAACATATGCACTTGTTGCGTGGCAGTGCTTACAAGAACCAACTCATTCCATTGTGCACTGAAGTTATCGTATGTGCTGTTGAAGGGATCACACACAGAACTGCATAAGATCTAACTTATTCTT